>NC_056741.1:1285364298-1285664298 GCF_019279795.1 Protopterus annectens | reverse complement strand
AAGAAATGTGTTTAGCTTTAAGAGGTCCAAAATGCATCTCCAGCGTCTATCCTTTCTGGGCATAATGAGGAGGTCTTCCTATTCTAACCGTGAGACCTGTAAATTGTGAGCCCTTCAACTACAAAAATAAGTGCAATTTCTGACAGGAAACAGAATGAATCTTGAAAGATGTTGTAATACTCCCCAGCTAATTATATACACTAACTCTAAGATCACCATGCAGTCAACAGTAGCAAGCTGGGCTGTGGCGGGAGAAGCAACTGCCCCAGGTGCAAAGTGTTGGAGGTGGTGTGATCAGCCATTCCTGATCTGTAATACAGTCCTGGCTATTAAAAGTCAGCATTGCCTTTGTCGTCAACTTTGTCGTCAAACATGAGCACTGCAGCACTCCATGTATGGTCTAAACTGTAGCAACTGCTTGCTATATTGTAAAAAGCAGTGTGCTACAGTTTAAAAGTAAAAACAACAAAAAAGTTAAACTAAAACCTAAGCTATGTAGCGCTCCATGTAGGCAGGGTATAAATTGTAGCAACAGCTTGCTACATTTGTAGCAAACAGTTTATAAGATGATTTTCTTTTCTTTTTTTTTTACCACATTTGTAGCAAGCAGTTTGCTATAGTTCATAATTACAATAAAAAAGTCTATATATGGGTGTGTGTATATATATATATATATATATATATATATATATATATATAGGAATGTTCATATGGATTCACTTTATAATCTCGAAATACTGAAATATCAAATTTCAGTATCTAGAGACTATAAAGCCGAAAAATCAAAAACCCCAAACTTTAAAACCACGAACGTAACAAATAAAACACTACACCACACAAACACAAATATACCTACTTGCCGACACTACAAAAAACCAAGCCAACACACACAAACACAACAAAACTAACACACATACAATCTTGCTAAAAGCAACCCCACACTCCCCTACTTATATACACTAACTCCAAGGTCACACTAAACATACAAACACATCAAACTCACCACTACACACACACTCACACACACTAAAATACCTACCCAATACCCTTACAAAACCACTTACTTCAAACCCCAGCTAAATCCACAAACCACACCACACGTCACGTATGCGAACACATAATGGCGAATGCGACATTTCCGCATTCAGTATTATGCAGTTTTGCGTAACTGGACTTTCAACTTTATAGTCTTGAAATAGTGAAATTCGACATTTCAATATTTCGAGATTATAAAGTGAAACTATATATATATATTTATTTATTTATTTTTTAAAACGGAGGAAGGTCAGGGGTAGGGCACAGAAATGGGTCCTGAATGGCTAAGCAGAAGAGGGGGGGCTGTAAATCTGGCCACTTGACTGGTGTTCTAGTGGAAGGAACATACATTTTTTTTTTTTTTTTTTGCTCTTCAATGGAACAGCTGGGGGGGGGCATGTGGATCTGTAATAAGCCACTCCCTTAGCGATTGGCTTAATATAGTAAAGTGCTTATTTATTTTTCCTGTTCACTTGAAGAGCTGAGAAGGTGGGGCTCTGGATCATGGTACTGGCACAGGGTGTTGGTTGTGCCAGCTATGCTTTTGGTGCAATGGAGTATGGGGAATGCTCAGGGGTGCCCTACCCATGGAGTTTGCATACTTCCCCATTCACATACTTAGTTTTGCTGTTACAAGGATTGCAAATGCAATCTTCATGCTTTCAGCAGGAACCCCAGGCAGAGTACTGAATAAACCCCACCCTCATTTCTTCCAGAGGGACATCTTCTAATACTGTAGAATAAATAACTTTTCTAAGACAGACACTGCAAAGTCCATCTGGTCTTTGGTTGGGGGAGGACAGGCAGCCCCATAATGGGTGAAATACTTATGAACTCAGGTATGTATTCGGAAGAGGTGACTTCCCTTAACAAATGGTCTGTGTTCGGATTGAACCACTTGTTTTTAAAATGAGACAATCTTCCTCCTAGTTAGTGAGCATGGAAGGGAGAGGAATGGATAAGGTAATGTGAAAACATAATCAAAACTGTCAGGCGCAGTCTTAGTTGGGGGGGGTGCCAATTCCCAGGCCTGCTGCCCTCCCCATTCACCAGCCTCCTTTCCACGAGCCTTTTGTAAAGCCCCCTGTTTTATATGAATTGTTGTGAATGGGATTGCTTCCTATAAAAGAGCAATTATTTGATAGGAAAATGCGTATTATATTTAGGTAGAGGGGAATGGATACTTCACTGTCTGTATGGCTTTGCCATTTTCTTCCAGTCTTTCAAACACTTAGAAGGACGACACCTTTTAAAACCCAGCTTTGTATAACCTCTGGCAGAGATTTTATTCTAAACCATAATGCTAAGATTTTCTGCTTCTACAGCAGCGTGAACTACTTTTCCTAAAATGCCAGAAATTTAACTTTGGTCAGAATGTCATTAATTGGCTCCAAAGCTATTTTAACAGCAGAACATTCCAAGTACACTCTAACAATATTCTGTCTGCCACTGGAACCTTAAATACAAGTGTTCCCCCAGGGCATAGTTTTGGGCCCTCTACTGTTTTCTTTACTCATTAATGATCTCCTTAATTTGGACCAAACGTTGTATGCAGATAAACTTTTTTATTGCAAGAAAATAAATGTTCAAACATCCTGCAATCTCAATGTCAACAGTCCTTCTCCAGTCTCTGCCAATAGCCTGTGCAAAATAACCTACTAATTAAACAAAAAATATGCTATTCTCAACCCCTCTAAAATCTCCTTACCTTCCCAGCCTTACCATTGTAGTTACCAATGAAATATTACTCCATTTGTCATGGAGTAAAAATGCCTATGAGTAACCTTAGACCAGTCTCTAAACTTGACTATTCATACTGATATTATTAATAAGGTTACCTCCCAAGTGAAGTTCTGCTAAAGAATCTCCAATCTACTTTCCCTTAGTGCCAGCAAAATACTTGCTAAGAACGTTCTTCCAAAATTAGAATATGGATTGCCTCTACTGCCTTTTCACTCTGAATACAATACATAAAGATCACAAATCACAGAGAATAAAATGGCTAAATTTGTGATTTGAAAGCACACCACTGCAACATTCTGCAATCTGTAAATATGCTGCAGTGCTAACAGAAAGATCCAAATTTCTACTTGTCACATTATTGTATACATTTCTGGAAACTAGCTACTGCCCATCCTCTGAAGAGAAAACTTCCTATCATAGAACAAGCTTACTCTAAGTAGTAGCCAAAATAATACAATAGTACTGAGCCATACCCCCTTTTAAAACATGCATTGGATAATGTGCCATCTCTAGATTAGGTCTAGCCCTTTGGAACAACTCCCACCAGAAGTTAATTCGCAGGATTCCCGGTCAGCATTCAAAAATGCATTATTAGAGCACCTCTCCACTGAGGCTGACTGTTAAGTGCTTCAGAGCTAATGGCTAAGAATTAACCACCAAAGCTTAAGTTTAAGCACAGCTTTAACACCTGTTTTGACTTACACACCTGGTTCACTATGTAAGAATAAGACTTAAAATACTGCTTAATGATTTGTACTCTGCTTATACTGTGTACCTTTACTGTATGATATCATTCTGTGTATTCATACTGTAAACAAGCTTTTTTATTCCTTTAAATTTATATTTAATTAATCCTAATTAGTTCAAACAATTGTAACTCTGTTTTAACCTTTATAATGTGGTACAGAATCACTCAAAGTTTTGTACGTGAAATCATTCTTTGTATACAATGTAAGTAGGCTTTTAGCTTCCTTAATTATATTTTCTTAATCTTGGTTCAAACAATTGTTGCTCTGCTTTTAACCTTAATAATGTGAAACTAAATCCCACAAAGCTTTGGTCATCATGTACAATTGCTTTCAATTTTTCCTTATTCATTTGTTCATAGGTTCATAGGTTCATACTAGGCGATCTGCCCGAGGGCATTTACAAGCCTAGCCCATCGTTTTGTGGCTTACGCCACCCCTTTAGTATGGGGAACTATACCCATTATTTTGCTGTGCCTCTGTCGAGCAGTGACACTGAGGTAATCCCTGGGGTATATCTGCGATCTCCCATCCATTGGTCAAGATTTCTCTTGAACAAGGCCAGTGAGGTGCTCTGCCTCACATGTACCGGGATTTTGTTCCACAGCATAGGGAGTCTTTGGGTGATGAATCTATCCCTCCAGCACATCCTATTAATAGCCGTGTTGAGGTTTAAGTCTCCCGCCCTTGTGGCTCTGACGGATCTAGATTTTTTGAGGTGAAGCATATTCATCAACTCTGGGTTTGACATGGCCTTGTATGTTAGGCAAAGGTCACCTCTGAGCAAGCGGTAAGCGACTGAATAGAGCTGGAGTTCTTTCAGTCGGGCAGCATAGGATAGATTTTTGAGACCCTTTATCCTTTTGGTGAGGAACTTTTGTGGCCTCTCCAGCTGCTGCAAGTGTCGGGTCAGATACATTCCGAATGGGGCATTGTACTCAATCATTGGTCTGATGAGTGATGAGTAAAGGGAGACTATAACCTCCCTTGATCTAGATGAGAATCCCTTCATGATAAGGTGGGCAATGTAGAAGGTCTTCCTAACTACTTTAGCTACATGGGTGTCGAATGACAGACTACTATCAACCTGTGTCCCCAGGTCCCTGATAACTTCTTCTGTGCTCAGTGGATTGCCACCTATTTGGTAGCTATGGGTAACCTTGTTTTTCCCGAAGGGTATGACTATGCATTTTTTGGCATTTAACTTTAGGCCGTGGCTCTGGCACCAGTTATCCGTTTCTGTGAGACCCTTCTGAAGGATATCTGTGTCAGATGTGTTTTCTACTATGGCGCCCAGTTTGCAGTCATCTGCAAACTTTGTCAGCCATAACCCTCTAGCCCTTTGGAACAACTCCCACCAGAAGTTAATTCGCAGGATTCCCGGTCAGCATTCAAAAATGCATTATTAGAGCACCTCTCCACTGAGGCTGACTGTTAAGTGCTTCAGAGCTAATGGCTAAGAATTAACCACCAAAGCTTAAGTTTAAGCACAGCTTTAACACCTGTTTTGACTTACACACCTGGTTCACTATGTAAGAATAAGACTTAAAATACTGCTTAATGATTTGTACTCTGCTTATACTGTGTACCATCAAGGTATACGGTGTCACATCAAGAATGACCATCAACTAGAGCCAATGTTTACACTGACAGGTGACTAGGCTTGCTTCAATTGTTCTGTACTACACAGTTATTGTTAACACCTTTATCCCCATGTTTGTTCTGTATACTTGCTGTCAGTTTCATTATGCCTACATATCTTGGTCGTAGTGAAAAAGGTCTTAAGACCAAGCACCTAACCAGTTACCAATTAGTAAAATAAATAAATACTTCCTTGTACATATGTCTGAAAAACAGAACCCTAACACAAGTATCAAAAGAAACACAGTTACACTCAACAGCACACTTACTGACCTTACAGCTGAGCTGAAATAATTTTGGAAGTCTCTGTTTCAAAACTGCATGTGGATTTCTTCACATATCTCGTCCATCTTTTTTAAAATATCCCCTTAATATTGTAATATGTGGGTCTGGCAACTAGCAGCACTCACACTCAAAGTGGATAAAGTACAAATCCTCTTGCCAGACAAATTGAAAATGTAACTCTCACTATCCTTGGGAAGACGTTTGTTAGTTGGCATCAGTTTATTCCCTCCAGTGGCATCCATCCAGGTATCTACAGGGGCTGCAACAAGACTTTGTAGAGATAGTTTAAATTTATATATACTGTTTAAAATTTATTAGGGCTCTATTGAATCAGAAACTGGAAGTCTAGCTCCAGAGAAGCATTATTGAGAAGCATCCTTATGTGCCGGAGGAATGGCCATGAACTTGGGGTCTCTGATGCCCAACAAGTCCAACACTACTAATCATTAATCCATAACTCTCTTTTTCCCATTTCTGCACATGGGGTCAGGGTGTCACATCAAGAATGACCATCAACTAGAGCCAATGTTTACACTGACAGGTGACTAGGCTTGCTTCAATTGTTCTGTACTACACACACACACACACACACACACACACACACACACACACACACACACACACACACACACACACACACACACACACACACATACACACACTCTTTGAAATAAAGGAGGAAACCAGAGTAGCAGAGAATATCCATGCAGGGCATGCAGATTCCATTTAGAAGGTACCCCAGCCAAGAATCAAAATGGAGAATCTCTTGCTGTGAGGTGACAATGCTACCTGCTGTGTCACTGTTCCAACCTAAACACCATCACTATGGGTCCTGCTTAAAGAATTCCTGTAACATCTTAAATGTCTTCAAAAGTGACATCTTCAGACGGACAGCCAGATGGTGGTGATTCTTCATCCACGTCATATTCCAGGAGGGAAAAATTTGGCTGGACTACACAAAGTTTTCTTTCTCCCTCATATCTGAGTCACATAACCACTCATGGGAAGGACCCAGCTTCCTTCTGGCAGCAGAAGCTACATCTAAGGTAGAGGGCACCCAAATGGAAATGTGGGGACTTGCACCCTCTGTCAAGCTGACACATATTCCTTCATAAAACATATGTAATCAAAAATTGCTGGGTCTGAACCAAGCATTAGAAGGGCATACCTTGAAATGGGTCCATCCACAGGATATGCAGTCAGATGCTTGGCAAACTTAGGATTTTTTTCCCCAAAATGACATAATCAAGATCCCCTGAAAGAAACTAGTGACTACGAGGAGGGAGGTAAAGCACTCCCTAACAGTGTTAAGTTTTGGGCTGTACCTCTGCTGATGCCTAAGAACTGATACCCAACTGTAACACAACTAAGACATCTGATGCTGCCTGAGAGAACTGTAGCACTGCTGTCCTGACGTTGACATACAGAGGGGTAAATACAGCTGGGCAACCAAAAGAAACAGACATCGTAGCTGAGGCACATGACACTATACCTCGAAGTGGCCTCTGCTCTCAGGCCCTCATGGGACTGTTGGGATTTGTCTTAAAGGCCGCAATCTCTCTTCTAAAGGAATTTTCTGCAATTAACTTCTTTAGGGTTATCTATTTTGTCATAGCAGTTTGAATTCTGTTTACTACCTTCAGACAGCAAGACAGGTGCCTCTTGGCCTAAGGCCAGAAACTTTGCAGTCAGTAAAAGGCCTAAGGTTCTGGGCTTTGCAAAGCAGTCTTTTTTTTTTTTTTAATAAAAAATATTTTACTGAAACCATCGAAACTGTAACAATAGAAACAAATAACTATATAGGTAAGAACCCAACTTTTTCAAAGAATAATCCACAAACATTCAACAAATGATAATTCGGTACAGTGAACATTTTCTTTTTCTTTTTAATTACATTCTCTGTATATTTTTCCCATCAATTCCACTTACTGAGATTTGCGTACACGTGCATTTTCATAACTGCTAGCCAGTCACACACTTTCCCCTTACTCTCACTGCATCTCTACATTTCTTCTTTTTTTATAGCCACCACATGTTCCATTCATATGCAAGTTACTACTCATATTGTTTTCATCCTTTGTTCCATTTGTCCCAACTCATCCATTATATGTACTACATCTTCATATGCTTGTTCTAGACTTGTTTTAAACTTCCTGGTTACTGCTGTTATTTTATTAATTTAAAGTAATAAGTTTGGTATGACATTACCATGTCTAGATATCTCTAAATCCTAACTCCAACTCAATCACATTTTATTTTCAAATTCAACTTGTTCAATGAACTTTGGTTTAATTTATTCTAGAATGATTGCTTAAATTCATGTAGTTTTGGAAAGCACTAGAAAATATGTTCCCCATCACCTCTTTCTTTCTCCAAAACTGTCCAGAGAAATTCATTTACTTGAGGGAACATCTTTAGCAGCCAACAAGGAGTATAAAGATAACTAAGTTTTGGGGATTCATAACAATTCGAAGCCTTATCTATTTACTCATATTGCCCCCTGTTAATTCTTAACCTATTCTCGTTTTTCAATCAGCTTTCATTATATTTCAAATTATTACTGTATTTTATCACAGTGCCCCAGAACCCTTGTTTATTCATTTATTGGTGCTTGCTGCTTCTGGTCTGCGCAGAATTCTTGCCAGAGCAAATTCAGACATGCCAGCTTCACCTTCACTCTTTTTATGTGCATAGGTACATTGGTAACTGCTAGGCATGTGGTCCATGAGACCCCTTCTCTGGAACAGGCTTCCAGAGTTCTTCCTTACATTTATTCAAACAGATGGGGAACTGTAAATACTTAGAGCCAACCAACTGGTACACTGAAAACTGGAGAGAGGAAGTACTATAGAAAACACAAATCCACCGTCAGAAAACAGACTTTAATACAGCAAAGCTTTTGGTTAAACAAACTTTCTCAATGCTAGAACAGTATACATCAAGATATAATACATTTAAATAAAAGCCAAAAGGTAACGTGACCACAGCCAACAAATCACATTATGCCATTAATTAAAACTTTTTCTAAAAACTTCTACTATTAAAATCATCCTTAAAGGTGTAGGCTACAAATTTTGCTGTTGTATTTTAACAAGCAGAGGCTTAATGCTAACGACATTATTTATGCCAGGTTCTGAATCTGCATGAAGCCTGATAATCCACTCATATTCTTTACTCACGAGTTGATTATTCAAGTCACCTCCTCTAGGCCTCTTCTGTACACTATCCATCACTCTAAATTTAAAATTGTGATCTACACCATTATGCATAATATGCTTAGACAGCGAATTACTTTCATTATTTCTTCTTACCTATGACGTATGCTCTGTGATGCGCTCTTTTAGTTTCCTTGAAGTCTTCCCTATGTAAAATGAGTCACATTTTACACAGGTAGCAAGATAGCTCACATTAACACTATTACAAGTAGCAACACAATTAAAATTAAACTGCTTATTAAACACTGGGAAAGCCAAACACTGTAATGTGGGATACCTAGCGGTAGACTAACAAATCAAGATGTCGGACCCCATGTGGGCAGAATCTGGAATTACACTTACAAATATAAAAAAATTACACAGTGTCCAAAAGTTGTGTTAAAATGTAGGAAACATCAAGACCTGATGAAATAAATATGTTTTTTTTCTGGTCTGTGGGTGCGGTTCTCTTAACTAGGGCATTCTGTCTCTGTTCTCCAGTAGTTCTCAATTCTATATTTTTAAAATCTCTGTAATCATCTAGTCACCTCTGTTATTAATGGTTTCTCTTTGATTTTCCATGTTCTAGTTATGGCTTTCTTAGCCAATATCAACACTAAAAATAGCAACACTTTCACATCTTTAATATACACTATTTTACACCAGTTCAACAAAAACAGCTCTATACTGAGGTTAAGTTACCTTTCAAGTATAAGATTTAACATACTGTTCAATTCATTTTTGTACTAAAGCAATTCCATACATTTCCAAAACATATGCTCCCAAGAACCTCTTTCTGAACCATCACGTCTCTAACACATGCTTCTTGCCCATGGAAACATTTCCTCCAGTAAAAAATATTTGTGCAAACATTTCCATGCAAAAATTCTAAACATTCACTTTTGTTGCATATTAAGAGACGACATAATTCTCTCCACTGATCATCTGTAATATCTATGTCTAGCTGTTCATTTGTTTTATCTTCTAATTTTATACTGTACTGTCTTCTCAAATCTAACAGTGTCTTAAATTATCTACATATTAGTCATTTCTGGTCTGTCATTTATGTTCTGACCTCAATTATAAACTTTATATTTTATGAGTTAAAAGATTTCCTAACCAGCCTCTACAGATCTTCCTTCAGCCCAGCATGACACCTACATGTGCATGCCATCTGAATGCAATAACCCAAACATTTGTCTTTCTCCATTTTTACTACTTCATCTCCTTTTATCATCCATTATAAAATGTCAGTTATTTATTCTTTCCTTTCTAAATGTTTGTTATATGTTTCTGTGTCTTTCTCCTTACTATACTATAGAAAAGCCTATTGGTGCTACTCTCTTTTTTCCAAAGTCTAACTTCCTTTAAAGACTTGCTACATCTGCCCAGTTTACAATCAAATATATTTATCTAAGACACGTAGTCTTATAGTATGCCTCCAAATTTGGAAACCTAAAACCACCCTGTTCCTTTATCAGTGTTACTTTTTTCTGTTGCACTCTCTTTTGTAATCTCAAACTCCATAATTGCTATATCGGACCTCTCATTTGATACATACTGACCTACTTAAGAACTAGTGGAACCAAAGACATCTTAATCTCTTATATCTCACTGTTGATACCTATAAATAAACATTGCCATAGTCTTGCCTTAACCTATAATTTTTGAGTAATTTCTTCCCACATTTCTTTAGCTGCTTGCTCAACATCTCATTTCAGCCAAAGTCCCAGGTTTCTCATCTTGTCATGTCCTCCACAGAAAGGGGAAGTTCTGTCCTAAGATGAGTGGAGAGGGCATAATTCATTACTATAACATTTGTTTTTGCTTCATTTATGTTATATCCTGCTATGCTAGTAAAATGTTTTAGTTTATCACGTATAATTTTATATCATGATCATGTATTACATCTTTCACAAAAAGTTCCACTTTCTCATTACTGTAAACTCTTAGTTAACTGGAACTCAAGCAACCAGAAAAAAAAAATCAAAGAAATACAGTACAGTATGATCAATTCAGGTTTTTATGTGTTGCACTTTGTCTTCCCCCTGCAGAAACATACCTTACGTTTTTAGAGTTTTAGACTTTTAAAAAGGAAGCTACAAATAAATTCCCTCTTTCCCCAACCTAAGAACAAGTCAAACCAAAGAAGTCAAATCGCTAAAATGTCAACACTCATGTCATACTCAGTTTGCATCAGATTGCATCATTCTCTCCAGTCTCTCACACACACTCTCTTCAGCTTTCATACATCTCTCCGATCTCTCACAGATAGTCGTTTCTGCTTTCAGACACACATTCACTCTCTCTCTCTCTATTCAATTCATTGAATTCCAATCCACTCAGCATACCACTGAAAACTGTTCCATGTGTTACGCTTTCTAGTGGAAATATAAGTTTAAAATATTATTCCAGGCAGGCTTTTAATTACTGTATTTCACTATTAAAATCAAATCAATACAGTGTTTATGGTATGGTATAGTATAGGGTACAGTTTTTGTCAGGTCTGTTTTTAATAGTAACTCTCAAGCAACAAGAAACTCCACTTATCTGGCATTTAGCAATCCCCATGGGTGCCAGTTAACAGAGTTTATTGTAGTATTTATCCAATTATACTTAATTATATTTGATTGTCTTGCATCTCCAACTAATAGCTCTAAATACAAAGCAAAGAGTAATGGTGAAAGTGGTCACCCCCACCTAGTTCTTCTTGTAAGACTAAGCCCTTTACACAACTTACCACCACACTTCACCCCAGCTTAAGCTACCCTGTATATATTAAATATTAATGTTGACTATGTCTATGAAGACCCAAATGCCAAAAGATCTCCTGAAACATTCCCAACCCACTTTGTTAAATTTTTTTTGGCATCCAAACGTATTCATTTTGTGGCACCCAAACGTGTTCACATTACTATACTACTATTGTCCAGTGCATTATTTAGAACCATATGAATTCTGTTGATGTTGTTTAAAGTTTGCCCACCTTCTATAAACCTACAATGACTAACATCTATTATTCTTGGCAATATCTTTCCTATTCTTTTTGCCAAAATCATCATAAACACTTTGTAGTTGTGACTCAGACTCAAAATAGGTATGTATGACCCTAAAACAAGAGGATTGTTTCTCACCTTTGGTATAACTATCACTACTGCTTTTTCCTAAGTCTAGGACACATCCCCACCCAGAAAATATTGTTAAAAAACATTAGTCAGACTGGTATTATCTTCTAATCCTTCGTTTTCTAAACTTTAATTTGAATTCTATCAGATCAAAAGATTTTTCCTGTATTCTGTTTTCTCATTGTCTAATTTCACTTTCCTTTACTTGTGACATTAATATCCCTCATTTTACTTCAGTTAACTGAGAAAGTTAAAATTGTCTCAAACAATAATTTCATGTGTGTGGCTCCAACTACTACATCCTGTCTAACATGGCACTGAGATAATTTATTACATTCACATTTTTTCCAGGATCCATTTCTACCGTACTATTCTCACAATTCTTCATTTTAACTTGCATTCTTTTAATATTATGTTGCCTCAAACATTGAGAACCAATTTAGCTGCTCTAATGTTATGTGTCAAAAACCATTTGTTTTAAAAAACACTGCTCTGTATTCACACATATTTTTTGTTATAATTCACATTTTCTAAGTATTCTTACAGAGGCATTATAGCTTCTTTCAATTGTTCTTCAACCTGCTGTGTTCTATTTATTCTTTATTTTCTGTAAATTCCTTATTTTTACAGCCCTAGATACCCACTGTGACTGTTATTCCTTATCTTATTTGCTTTTATTGTGACCACATATCTAATCTTCGATTTACAATTATCCCAATATTATCCCAATCCTTTGCAAGCTCTTTACTGCTTGGATTCAAATCTAATAACATTTCACTTAAAGTGAAAAGGGGAGTAATACTATTGCTTGCTAGATGGGTTCCAATAGTGATAGAAGAGAGAGAAAAAACAATGGTAGATTTGTGCTAGTAAGGGGCTACTGACAGGAGAGGATGGTTACACTGGCATGCATTTTCATTCCACCAAAAACTGCTATTATGGAGCTTAAAAAACTTTTAGGAAAAATAATCAGCTTCCAACAGAGGCTGTTACTTATAGGTGGGGACTGGAATTTGATTTGCAATAATGAGGATATATATCGGGGAGCTAGAAGGGAAAATATAACAAAAGAGGATACGTTTCTGAAGAAAGTTATGAAAATATTTGGTATGGAAGACATGAACTGAATAGCAGAAACTCAGCCAGTATTTACACATATTCCCCAAGGTATAACAACTGGGCTAAACTGGACAGAATTTACATTTCACAGGAGCATGTGCATTTAACTGAAAAGTTTGACACATATCCAATAACAATTTAAGATCACACACCAACAAACTAAAAATCCTTTGCCAAACCTGAATACATCCAAATAATGTCAAGAATGTGGAAAAAATTCTTGCTTCTCAAATTCAAGGACTGAAATGTCATGCAGCAGCAGCAGCCCTGTGACCATACAATGTTGTAGTACCTCCTACAAGACATTGAGGCTAAATGATTACTTCTTTTTCTACGTCCACAAAATGCATGTAGACAGCACACTGATAAACTTTTATGCCCCCTACAACATCTGTGCAAGGATAAAGACTTAATTCATTATTCCTTGACCAGAATGAAATAACCATTACTAATCCTGAATTAGTGGGGTATCTATAGGATGACACACCCTTTTAGCTCCCTAGCACAGGTGATTAGAGGGAGGCTAAGAAACTTAATCCCTCTATAATTTGAACATATCTTCCATTTTTCCATTTTAATAATGGGGACCACCACCACAACCTCCCAATCCAAAGATCATGTCCAAGCCTCGAATGCCAAACTGAAAAGACATGTTAACCACTACAACAATTCCAGAGCCTTTATCATTTTAGGTTGGATATCATCTAATCCCACAGGCTCACTTCCATGGAACTCGTAAACTGCTGCAGTAACCACAGCTAGAAAAAACAAATGGGGTTACTGTAACCAGATCTAGACAAACAGATCAGTGGCAATGCCTCCTCAGAAGAGGAGGTCTCCACCAGACTCAGGAGTTCCTTGCCTACCTATATGACAACAATGGATAAAATCTTGCCTATGACCTTGACAACCCAAGTTCAATTAGCAGTTAAAATTCTGGAACAGGTACGAAGTGGAGGGTGGGAGTGAGTGTCTTAGGCCAGTTCACTGCTGTCTCGCCCATTCCGAGGGGATAGTATTGGTGATCCTGATCAGCTGATTCAATTCTGTGCAAGAATAAGCTTGCATGCAAACAATGGTTACAGGACTGGGGGAACACTGGATTGGTAATCTCAAGCCAATGACAGTAGTCATCATGGTGTATGTAGGCAGGCACATGCCAAACAGTGGACATAGGATGTCACCATGGGGTTAGAGCCATAAGAGAAACACCTTTCATGGCTGCCTATAAGACAGCTGTGACACAGATTTCTGTCATACCAGTGATAGAGAACAAATGGGAAATGGTGCAGGTTTGATGGCTGGCAAACAGTGGAGCTACAAAAACAACTCAGAAAAAACAAGAATTAGAGGAGTTCCTCAAAGCACTCTTTCTACCTCTTGACATCATATGCAGTCAAGGTCAGCAGTTTTCCACCCTTGATGGAAAAACCTGGATATTATCTCACTGGATTGGTAATCCCAAGCCAATGACAGTAGTCATCATGGTGTATGTAGGCAGGCACATACCAAAAAGTGGACATAGAATGTCACCATGGGGTTAGAGCCATAAGGCTGCCTATATGACAGCTGTGACACAGATTTCTATCATACCAGTGATAGAGAACAAATGGGAAGTGGTTGCAGGTTTGATGGCTGGCAAACAATGGAGCTACAAAAACAACACAGAAAAAAAACAAGAATTAGAGGAGTTCCTCAAAGCACTCTTTCTATCTCTTGACATCAAATGCAGTCAAGGTCAGCGGTTTTCCACCCTTGATAGAAAAACCTGAATATTATCTCACCTCCATTTTCTGAATCACCAGATGGTGTACTAGAATTTCTCTAAAGGCCTTCAGAAATCATTTGCCATGACCCTACCAAACTCCTTCCAAATCCAGGCCTTCACATCCACAAATGTTACAGATGCTGCATTCTTGGCTTCTCAGAACTTATCAGTCAAATCTGGAGACTCCTCCCTACTATCACTGTACTGAAGGGCTCTTCCACGTCATGGCTCCTCTCAATAATTTTACCCCCCCCCCCCACAAAGGCAAAAGTCTGATAGCTCCTCTACACCCAGTCACCCATTTGTTCTGCAGGAGTAGGAGCTGGGCACCACTAGGCTCCACAGTGACTTAGGTGGTGGGGAGTGGTCCAGCATGCAAGTCCTGCAGGACTGCTTACCCTTCTTCCCAGCAGAGTACTCCCCTTTCCTTGTAGTGGCTCTTCCAACCTCCCCTGTGTTCTGCCCTGCAAGGGGATGCATGCCTCCTCACACAAATTCTGTCAGTTTACTCTATGAATGCATTCAACAACATGGGCTTGCTGGTGTTGTGCATATATATGTTTTAACAGAGACACTCTCAGCATGAGTGAACCAGCAACAACCACTCACTCTAATCCTCATCCAACAGATTGTTGGTCCTCTCTCGCTGTTCGTGCCCATAAAATGATCCCAAGGTTGCTGCCATGACAAGCAATTACCACCTTTTGTCCACAGCTCCTTAATGCAGCTATAAGCTACTGGAGTACTGACCATGATTCATTCAAACTTCAGATTCGCTGACCTTTCCAGGCTATGTAATCTGAAGGCAATCGCTCTACATATATGGGTTTTCCTGGTCTATCTGGCCACTGCCAAAGCCTTTTTTTAAACAGATTTATTAAACCACAACAGCAAATGTAACAATGTTAAATATACATTAATATAAAAAAAAAAAGACCAGAACAATATTTTTCATTCTTTTCATGTAGCATACATTTTAATAGCATTCATTCTAACATTAAATAATTTGCACAACTCCAGCGGTTACATAAACCTCTCAACTCCTCCTTCACCTAAACATTATGCATTTATTGTTCCCAGAAATTCAAATTTATTTCTATCTAATTTGTTCCTTCCCTTTTACTGAATATCCCACTTCCAATTATTTTATCTCCTTTACAATATTTAGTACTTAGACATAGTTTAGATTTTAATCACCATTTTCTAGTCATTTCTTTTTTGGCAGCCAATAGCATTAAACTTAGTAAGGCCTTACTATGTCTAGGTAATTCAGATCCTGTGTCCAGCGCAAAAGAATAATTTCCTTGCTTCTAACTATTTGCTCCTCCAACTATTCTGGCAAAGTATACTTTAATGAGGTTTTAAAACCTGCCAACTGCACTCCAAAACAGCATGTTCCCAATTACCCCTCTCATTCCCATTACGCCTCCAGCATTTGCTGTCTGCCTGAGGAAAAAATCTTTAGTCTGTCTGGGGTATAAAAACAGTATGCAAACTCTTCCAAGCAAAAATCCTAAACCTTCTTAACTTTGTTGCACACTTGGGAGCCATACAGATGTTCTCCAACTGCACCTTTGCTAACAGTCTTTTCATTGTCTGTCCCCAATCTTTTCTAACCTGCTCTGATTTATTCTTATAGTTACAATGCAATATTTTATATGTTCTACTAACTAACCCTTTTTAACAACAGTTTCTGTTCTAGACTCTGCTAAAAACTCTACCACAGCTTGTCTTCCACTTATTATTTCCCTATCCCTTTCTCTTTGCCTACACTCAGACATTAATCACTGGCAGGAAAAGCAGTCTCTAACCTGCAGTCCAAACACCTGCTTGGCCTCATCTCACTCTTATTACATTTCCCTCTCTAGTTATTTGCTCCCAATACCTTGGTTCTTTTGCTAGTTTTCTCCAGTAAATTCCAGTCCACTCTTGCCTATTTTCTGTACCCCTACTTGCAGTCTTTCCTATTGGCAAAAAGTCTTTTGCCATTCCTTTGTTGGCTAAATTCTTAGAATACTTTCTGCTTCTTTTTGAATACATGTTTTTTTCTTTTTTAATTTCTCCAAGTCTTTTGGGTTTCTAATACCATGACGGAAATGGACCCCACTCCTAAGTCAAAGTACAATTAAAGTTCATGAAATTAATATTGTTTCACTCTTTGATGTCAGTCAGAAGTGCTCTTCACAGCACCCGCAATGTGCCCAGTAATGACTCCTTCTGCAATTTGTACAGGGTTACATATATTGGTAACATGTGGTAAATACGAATATAGATTCTTTTTTTTTAAAGACCCGTTGCTCCTACCACTACTGGAACTGTCTGGGTATCTTTCTTCTACATTACTCTCATTTCTGCCTGCAAATTCTGATATTTTATTACTTTATGTCTCTGTACGCAAGACACTGTAGTTACAGGGTGTAGCAATTTCTATGATCATTGCTACTTTTGTCTTCTTTTCATGGACCACTACATCTGGTTTTCTCACATCTATCTTTTGAGTTGTTGGTAATGGATTATCCCATGTAATACAGACTTCATCATTTTCTATGATGCTTTTTGGCTCATGTTTTCAGTGTTTTTCAGCCACTTCAATACCATAATGTTTGCACAGTCCCCAGTGCAAGTCTTGTCACATTATTATGCCTTTCAGTATACAGTCCTTCTGCCATTAGTATGTCACAACCAGCAACAAGGTGTGTGACTGTTTCCAATTCTGTTTTACAAAACCTACATTTGTCTGTTTCTTCCACATGTTCATTGGACTTTGTAAACCAATGTGTACTAGCCCAATAACATGGGCCGCCAATATAATATATGTCTGGTCGCTTTTATTCTCTTTAAGGATTTGCATCTAAAATCCTACTCTCTCATTTCTCCAGTTCTCCCTCCCCATTTCATTGGCATCTCTTTGTACTGTGATTTGTAGCGTTCTGCTTGTTATGAATATGAGCCGTGACTGTGTAGCTCTGAAGTATCCTTTCAAATAAAGGTGATCCCTAAACCATGGCCTGTAAAAGCTCCATGTGGATCAGTGCTGTACTCTTTCGAACAAACTCACAAAAATAAACAAATTACTAAAATGAGTTCCAGAGATTTCTCAGACATCCTTCACAAATGAAGCTCCTCCTTGGTTGATGTCCCATTGTTGTATGGCATATAAGGAAGGGACAATTACACCATCCTTCAGTTCTTTTTTACAGAAATGTTCAAAAGTTTACCCTTTCTTGGGGTGCAAAAAAAGCACCCCTGTCCTTGGTCTATACAGCCCTTGAAGAATCTTGCACTAAAGTCCCAATTTAAAAGAAAGAGCTGGTCAGGGCAATATAGAGAGAGAAAAAAAAGAATTTAAAGAATACCAAGGAATTTAGAGCATGCCTTTCAGGGAACTCCTCTGCTTTTAGATTGCATGTCCAGTCTGTACTGTTCAGAAAATATGCAGACTTGACTGTAGTCCAAGCAGCTGCCTTGCATATACCTGAAGCTCTAACATATACATATGCTATAGTTGTGACTGCTGTCTCGGTCAAGTGAGCCTTAAAGGGCACCCCCCACACAATATTTTTTATTGTCTCTTAAAAGAAAATAATACAGCTAGCAGCCATTGGGAAACAGTATATTTAGAGATTCAGTAAAAAAGCAAAGAGCGACCAGACCACAGCTAATAAAATCAAGCCAAGTTTTATTCCAGGAAATACAAATGGTTTGATTTTATTAGCTGTGGTCTGGTCACTCTTTGCTTTTTTACTGGATTTCTTATATTTTGATTGACCAGTTTGCACACACCAGTTTCTGTTTTGGATTATATATTTAGAGATTGCTGCACTGACTTCCCTGAAACAGTTGTCTGTTTGCCTGACATCACTGGTTATGGCAATGTAATACTAAAGTTACCAGTGGCCACTTAGAAGATGTAGGATTCTATCACTCTTGCTTTGGGTGGGAAATGAATGGTTTGATTGTGTAACCATGAAGAACCACACGCTGTCCAGGTCAAGACTTATTTTTTAACTATTTATTAGAAAAACAAGTTAACCGCTTTCATCTCCTCAAAGACTTCAACAGAACATGATGCCCTATAAAATCACATGACTTATATACAACTTAAAACATACATCATCCAATCATATTGCATCCTCTTATCAGTTCCTTAACCTTTTAGTGTCCCTCATATGTTACCATCAGTAAAAACAAACTCACTGTCTGAAACAAAACAAACATAACCAATATGACAGAAGCATAGTAAAAACCTGATGGAAACCAGTCTCCCTATATTATTTGTAACCATACATAAATATATGTGCCTATTGTACAAAAATTCTGTTTAAAATGTATATACTCTTAAAATAAGCAAAATTGGTAAAAAATATTACAGTTTAGCAGCTCTCATTTTAAGTACAGGATTAATTGTAACATATTCGTTTAAACCTGGTTTGTGCATTGCATCTAATCTAAATTGCCATAAAAGTTCCTTGTAGTCTATTTTCATTTCCCAAGCTCCCCCCTCTGGCTTCTAGTGGAACTACTTCTAAGACTCCAAAAATAAACTTACGGACTTCACATACACAGGTGTGTTTGTACAACCCATTGTTCTTATTGCATTTCCTTGTGTCGTACAGGTATCCATAAATTCTTTTAGAAAGTTTCCTCTCTGTTTTCCCCACATAAAATGAACAAGAGTCACAGAGGGCTTTTACTAAACCTGCAATGACTGAGCAGACAACTGAATGACAAAATGGTTAGTTTAAAAGAAAGACTGAGAAGTTTTGAATCTAAACTAAAAAAAAATGAGGTCTTTCCAAATACAGAATGTTTATTTAAAAGAATGTTTAAAACTTGAAGAAATTCCTAGAAGGTTGAGAATGTACAAATTTCCTTTTTGTGTAGTAAAAGGTTCTAAAGAATACTTCTGTTTAACTCAGATGTTCATCAGACATGGAATTTAACTACTTGAATTTATAGTAAAATTCAATAACGAGCGTATTGAAGTTCTTATAAAAGAGGTTACTAGTTTGGAACAGTTCATCACAAATGATTTACTATTTTTTGAATATGAGAACAATTTTGACAATATCTTTTTTTATGTTAACAAACATGTGGAACAGGTAACGAAGAGGAAAGAAAAGAAATTAATGTGTGACAGTAATGAATATAGGGAAGGGAATGCATATCCTTTACATGAGGGTAGTGGGTCAGCTACAAATGCAAACACCAGTGAGTTCAACACATTATCAGACACACCGCAAGGTTCTGTGGAGGGAGACCATTATGATGAAGATGGTTACACAAAGGAAAGTAGGTATAATAGTTGGAACCAACAACCCCAGATTCTGTCTTTGCCTAGACGATCGGAAAGGATACAAAACTAGAGGGGTAGGGGACATTTTTTATCCCAAGGTCAAATGAGACCAGGTACAAGAGGGAGAATGAATCACGGGGGGGGGGGGGGGGCAGGAGATAGGACAACAAACAACAAATGAAAAGGGGGCTCAGATTATTGCTAGCTATGATGGAAAGATGTTAACCCACAACGGTTTCCACATTTTTAACTACATAGAAAGAGAAATTGGCACTGTACATTTTAGTTTACTTGAAAAAGGGTTTAAATTTGTTCCCAAATCTAAAGGAAATATAGCTGACACAATGACAGAGTTAAAGTTAATTTACTAGGAGGTTGAACTTATCTTTCCTAAATACAGATAGTGCAGCCCCCATAACACCAATGCACTGAAGAAAGAGAGCACCTTTAACCCCCCACTATGTAAAGCTTTACAAACTTTTGAAAAAGCCTGTGAAAGGGATCTTTAAGCAGCATAATACTGTGGTGGTGGTGCTGCGGTAGCACTGTCGCCTCATAGCAAGACGTCCCATTCGATTCTCGGCTACAGCGTCTTCTGTGTGGAGGCATACGTGAATGGGGCGTGCCTTCGTTGAAGGTTGTGTGTCAGGGCTGGTAACCCGGTACGTAAAAATCCATTACCAATCATTAGCGGACCGAAGTTCCACTGTGGCGACCCCCTAACCTGGAAAAGCCGAAAGACACAGACAAACAGTGACAAGAAGAATTTTAGTAATTTAACCAAAGAAGAACACGACTTACTTGAAGAGCTATCTAGAAACAAATTAGTCAGGGTTGTGGAACCTGACAAGGGAAGGGGGGTGATGACAGCAGCGCACATCGACTATGTAGGCAAAATGATGAACATGCTCTTAGATGAAACTAGGTACACCCCAGTTTTGAGAAATGAGACCAATATAACTCACAAGAAAATTGATTTATTCCTAGAAGATGCCCTTTTGCACGGATTCATTACCGCAGATATTTTTGACCAATAGAAACCCATTGATTCCGGCGGCATTTGGTATCCCCAAAGTACACAAAAGTGTGGAGGACCCCCCCCCCATCCAGGTTAATTGTAGCTGCACAGGGATCAAAGACATACCCCCTTAGCTGTTTACATAGATAGGAAGGTTAAACAGGTATGCAATAAACACATGTAAATCCTAACAGACTCATGGGACTTTTTAGCCAAACTTGATGTCAACAGTTCCAAAGACTCAACTTGTTTTCTGATGGCTGATGTTGTTGATCTTTTCTCTAGTATACCACATCAAGAATTTGAGGATACGCTCCTAGAAACCAAATTGTTTTCTGTCGATGACACACGTTTCTTGGTAGACTTGATGGAACTTGTACTAACCAATAACTTCCTGTACTTTGAAGGTGAATACTTCAAACAGGTTAGTGGAGTGGCAATGGGAGTGACGTGTCCTCCCACCTTTGCACACACAGTGATGTTAGGATGGGAGAAGAAGGCTATACTAGATTCCAGCTATTCCTCACTATGCTCTCACTATTTTCAATTTTTAGATGACCTGTTCTTTGTATAGAAAGGGAACCCCATGGAGATTCTTGAACTACCTCCAGGGTACATCAACCTTCCTAAGGTTTACGCACACTACGAACATAGACAGTATAAATTATCTGGACATTCATCTTAGCATATTAAATGAAGCTGATACAACTACAATCTATAGAAAAGATACATACTTTAATGGTTTTCTGAAATTTAACAGTGGACATCCAGGTTACTGTAAAAGGAACTTGGTAAAGGGACAATTCATTTGTGCGGCTAGGATGAATTCTAATGAAATTTTGTTAAAAGAAGAACTGGGCAAAATGAAATCCATGTTTTTGGAGAGGGGTTACCCACAGGAATTGTTAAGAACATTTATGGAGGAAGTGGTGAGCAACAGGGACACCAGATACTCACGTATACTGGGGAAGCCAGACTTATTAAAGAGTATAGGACAGAGTAAAAACACGGATACTAAGAGTTTTCAAAATGTTATGGTGATTAAGTTCAATGAGGGGAACAGGGACATAAAGAATATAATTCTAAGGAATTGGGCCATTCTAAAAAAACTGATGAAGAGTTGTTCCAGCACATAGGAGAAATACCCACATTTACATACAAGGTTGACAAGAGCATCAAACAAGTGTTAGAGAGGGACCCCAAACCCCATAAATTTGGAAGAAACAAATGTGGTAGATGTAGTTACTGCCACCACATATTTAACAAATGGGAAATTGTTCTGAATAACAGTTTTAACAACAAAATTACTTTTTCAAGAGGAGACTGCAATACGAGTGGTGTGGTGTATTTAGCCCTGTGTGACCCTTGTTGTTCATTTTATGTGGGGAAAACGGAGAGGAAACTTTATAAAAGAATTTATGAACAGCTATACGACATAAGGAAATGCAATAAGAACAATGTGTTGTACAAACACACTTGTGTATGTGAGGGCCATAAGATGTTTTGTTTTTGGAATCTTAGAAGTAGTTCCACTAGAAGCCAGAGGGGGAGCTTGGGAAACGAAAATAGAATACAAGGATTTTCTATGGCAATTTAGATTAGATACAATGCACAAACCAGGTTTAAACGAATATAGGTTCATAGGTAGGTACTAGGCTATCTGCCCAAAGGCATTTATAAGCCTAGCCAGAATGTGTTGGCTTTCGCCACCCCCTTAGATTAGTTCCCTGTGCCTCTGTCCAGCAGAGCCACTGAAGTGATCCCCAAGGTAAACTTTCTGTTTCCCATCCACTCGTCAAGGTTTCTCTTGAAGAGTGTTAGTGAGGAGCTCTGCCTAATGTACATTGGAATCTTCCAAAGCATGGGAAGTCTCTGGGACAGGAATCTTTCCCTCCAGCACATCCTATTTATTGTTGTGGTGAGGTTTAGATCCCTAGAGAGTGTGGCTCAAGGGTATATGGTTTTCTTTAGGTGGAGCATGTCCATCAGTTCTGGGTTGGACATGGCCTTGTATGTCAGATTAATCCTGTACTTAAAATGACAGCTGCAAACTGTAAACTGTAATATTTTTCACTAATTTAGCTTATTTTAACAGAGTATATGCATTTTAAATAGAATTTTAAACAGATTTTTTTGTACAATAGGCACATGTTGAAATGTGGGTATATTTACATATGTTTGGTTACAAATAATATAGGAAGACTTTGTTTTTTATCAGGTTTTTACTATGCTTCTATCATATTGTTTATGTTTACAGTTTCAGACAGTGACTTTGTTTTTACTGATAGTAACATATGATGGACACTAAAGGGTTAAGGAGCTGACATGAGGATGTAATGTGATTGGGTGATGTATGTTTTAAGTTTTATATAAGTCATGGTATTTTATAGGGCATCAGGTTCTGATGAAGTCCTTGAGGGGATGAAAGAGCTTCACTTGTTGTTGTTTTTCTAATAAATAGTTGGAACATACTCTTGACCTGGATACCATGTGGTTCTTCATGGTTATTGGTATTTTACTGCATGGACTGCACACAAAGGTGGTTACTTCGTTTGATTCTGTGCCAACTAAGAGACCACCTTAGGCATAAATGAAGGGTTGGTCCTAAGGGTGACCCTGTCAATATGGAACTTCATATAAGGTTTTGTTCCTTAACATATACAGTCTTGTAGTTCTGACATTCTTCTAGCTGATAAGACTGCCATTAGGCACAGCATTTTTCCAAAAAAAAAAAAAATGGAACTTAAAGGGCACTGAAACACTGTACTCAAAGAGGGGGACAGTGATAACCTTTGAAGGATAAAGTTCAAGCCTCATGCTTTTTTTCAAATGAAGTACCACTTTTAATAATGACACCAGGCAGTGCAAGGTCACTGAAAGTTGTACAGGTAGGCACACTGACATGGTAGACAGGTACACCCTAAATGAGATGTATGGAAAAACCCTTAAAAACTCTTAAGACAGGTATCATTGCACTTGAGGTTCACAGCAATGCTCTGGACTGATGATCTTTGAACCACACCCTGTGGAAACCATCTTCCATTTTGCCAGATATGATTTTCCAGTGCTAGGTCTCCTGGCTTCCTGCAAAATCTTCCCAATTTTCTGAGACAGATTATTCTTCAGTGGTATCAGGTTGAGAGGATCCATGCAGAAATTCTTAGGGTCCTTAGTTCTGGGTGCAGTAGGATTCCTCCTTCAAGGATTAACAGCATGGTGCTAGGGTAAGAATACTAATGCAGCAAAGACCAGACAAGACTACAGTAGAGAACTCTGGTTACCATTGTCAGCAAAGAAACAGTCATCAAAATCATGGTTCCATCTACCTCCTGGTATCAGAAATAACAAAGAGAAGGCATGCAAAAGACTGCCCTTTTAGTGCATGCTGAAGTTACCTAATTTCCAGATTTTTGGACTGGGAAATCTAAATAAGAAAACTTGAAACTGGCAAATTTTCTCCTATGTGAAGAAGTCCATGGGGGAAGGCTTTACATCTGGGAGAGCTAACTTCTGGTCCAACTTCTATTTACAAATGTTGATCACGGACCTTCTCAAACTTCCCACAAGCCCACTGTGAAATGAAGAAATGTAGTCTGTGTGCAAGTGAAGCCCAAGTTGAATGGCTGTCTCCCCACCATCACGGTCAACTTGCACATGGCAACGCTAGTGCCTCCTTGCTTATTTATGTACCATATTACCATGGAGTTGTCCATCCACAGTTGGCGTTAGGCATAGATTCTAGAATCCATCCCTTTCCAAAAAGCCATACATGATGCCAAGGCCATGGCAGAGTGGGCCATTACCTTGCCTGGAACAGTTTTGTTGTTGTGGGTATAACAAAAAGTAGTAGTCTTAGACAACAGTTTGGAAACAGTCTGTTTTGACAAAGGCTGTCCCTTCTTACTTTCAGAAGAAATGAACAACTGATCCAAAGATCTAAATGATTTAGTTCAGTCAAGATAGTAGTTGAGTTGTTGTGGACATCCAAGGTATGCAGTATCCTTTCTCTTTCATTTTTAAGTTCAAGAAAGAAAACAAGGATATGGATAATCTGACAAAGTAAAAGTGGATACCACCTTGCACATAAAACAAGGATTAGCTCTCAAAGAAACCCTGTCTCTGTGGACCAATCAGTAAAACTGTTTCCCAACTTAAGAACCTCAAAGTCAGCCAGGTTAACTGGCTCAAATGGAGCAGGTATTAGCGTCTTTAACATAAAATTAAGATCCCAAGGTGGGGCCACCAGTCTTCCTGGAGGTTTCTTATGCAAAACCCCTTTCAAAAATATTTTGACATGAAAATGCATTGAAAGAGGAAGATCCATGGGCAGAAATGCTGAAATGAACCTTTATGGAGGAGTAAGAAAGGCTATTGGGTTGTAACTCACACAAACATTGTAAAACAAGAGAATAACTAGCCCTGAATGGGTGCTGGTTATGTAGCTGGCACCAACTAGATAAACTTTTCCATTTACTAATATGTGATTTTCTAGTAGCAGGCTTTCTTGCCTCCATTAGTACCTGCTGCACATCCTCAGTAGACAGGTGCCTAAAGGGAATTAAGACCCTGTAATCCAGCTGGTCAACTGAAGTAGACTGGAATCAGGGTGTAGGAAACACCAATGTTCTTGTAAGAGTAGGTCCAGTCTGTAAGGAGGCTTGTGGTAATTGCTCCCAGGCATTTGCAAAAAAAGGGAGAACCACAGCTGCCTGGGCCAGTAGGGAATAACCACAATGATCCTGAGGGATTCCTTCTGAATCTTAAGAAGTACCCTGGATATCTGTGGAAAAGCATATATGAACATTCCTGTTCAAGGAAAAGAAAAGGCCTTTTTGCATGGAGCCTTGGAGCATAATCTTGCCTGCTGATTCTTCAGAGAGGAAGCAAATAGGCCTACTTGAGGAACTCCCCACAGATGTATCAAATCTTGGAAGACACTCTTATCTAATTTCTATTCATGAGGGTCTGCCCTTGTTCTGGTTCAGCTTATCTGTCACACAGTTTTGTCTGACGGAATGTAGGATACCTATAGATTAAGACTGTGCTGTGAAGCTATATCCCAAGGTAACATGGCTAGTCTGCAAAGGGGGTATGACCTGGTCCCACTCCTTGCTTATTGATGCACCACATGACTATGGTATTATCTGAAACCACTTTGAAGATGTCCCAGGGACCAAAGATGATTCAGAGAGCTGCGTGCCTTGATTAGGGCAAGCATCTCTTTTATATTTATGTGCTAGCTTCTCTCCTTGGTGTTCCACATGCACTGCATTTTGATCTCTCCTGAAAATGCTCATCAAGCAAAGTCTAAGGAGTCTGTGGTGACTGACTGCCTTGGAACAGGGAGAGAGAGAAGGGGAGATCAAGATTTAAGGATATTTGCTGTTTTCATCAAGTGACTTCTCTTCTGAAAAAACATAACAATGGGATTTGAAAAGATAAAGGGTGTTGGTACTGAGACCAAAGAGACTTCAGATACCACTGTATCTTTCTCATGGAGTCTTGACAGGGGTAACTTGAGAATCATAGATGCAATGAGACCCAAAATCCTTAGTGGAAGTTCTTCAGAAATAGAATCTAGATAAAGATCTGCTTTTTTCCCTGTGGAAGAAAAGCTCTTTGAACTGAGGTGCACAACTGACACCCCAGGAATACAATCCTCTGTGCTGCAGTCAAAAAGAGACTAGTGAATGTTGTGTTGGCATCCCACACCGTGTAAGAGGTCCCTCATCCAACTGACAGATTCCTGACACTTTGAAAAAGACTCTGCAAAGATAAGCAAGTTGTCTAAATATGGAAAAAAAGTGGATATCCTGTAGCCTGCAATGAGCTATAACAGCAGCTAGACACTTTATGAACACTCTTGATGTGGTAGATAGTCCAAAGAGAACTGATAATGCAAGTTAGATGCACAAAACCTTAAGAAACGCCTGAAGCCTGGATGAATATGGATATGATGATAAGCATCTTTCAAATTTACTGTTACAAGGAAACTTAAACGAGGAAGATGATGCAACAGAAGAAAGATCCAAAACTGTTTTCCAAACAACTTCTTTCTTTCTTTGGCACTAAAAATGTATTTATTTAAATTTGTTGACCGGAAGTGTCCGACTGGAAGTAGATCCATTTTCAGCGGAGGCCCGGGGAGAAAAGCTCCACAGTTAAAATAGACAATAGTTACATTGGATTACATAGCGATTAACAATTTAACATAGCAATTAATTACAAACATATTTACAGATGAAGAACATAGTACATCAGTAGACAACTAGAATCTTTACCTGCGAAGTACATGACAGACATTAACAAATGTTACAATAAGAAGTTCCTGCTGTATAATAAGTACTAGGTTTATGACCATCTGAGCTTGCTATAATCAAGGTAGTTAGTGGGGTGGAAAGAAAGGTAGAGGTTGGATGGGGTGGGTGATATTAGAGTGGGAGTTGCAAGGGCATAGCCAGCATATTTTTAGGTGCGCTTTTAGTAATGGTTTGAAGTGGGTGCATGATGGTACGGAGGTAATTGTGGGTGGGAGGGAGTTCCATAATTTGGCTATGGCGCAAGAGAATAGTGCTTCACCAGCAGAGTTATTGACTTTAGTGATCTGCAAGTGATTTTTGTTGCTGGATCTTAGTGGTCTGGTGGTGTGATAGGGTTGGAGTAGATTCTGGAGGGATGGGACATTTAGTGCATGGTTTACTAGTTTGTGGGCGAGTGAGAGTTGATACCATTGAAGGAGGTGAGGGAGTTCAAGCCAGCCCAGTTCAGCAAGTGAGAGACAGTGGTGACTACTGTAGGATGCTCCTGTGGCGAATTTGGCGATTTTGTTGTAGCAGGTCTCTAGCTTGTTTAGATCGCATTGCCTTAGGTTGGTATATACTGGAGAGTCATAAAGTAGGGTGGAGATAAGGTGGGAATTTGCTATTGAAATCTTTGCTGCTTTGGTGAGAAGTTGCTTATTTCTGTATAACGCTCCTATTTTTTTGTGGATTTTATTTATGGTCATGGATATGTGAATGTCAAATTTTAGTTTATTGTCTATTTCCACTTCTAGCAATTTGGTGTGTTCAGTTGGGTATACAGTGGTGTTGTCTTTTGCTGTGATGTTAAACTGAGAGTTGTTTTGAGTATGTTTGGTGGGTTGGAAGATGAGTAGTTTAGTTTTGTTTGGGTTGAGTATTAATTGGGCATCGGATAATCAAGTTTCAACAGAGGAAAAGACTTCCTGTGTGACTTTTTTCAGTTTGGGTAAGGACTGGGCTGAGCAGATGATGGTTGAGTCATCTGCGTATTGTATGAGTGTGCCATGTTTGGTGGCAGAGGCTAGATTATTGGTGAAAACAGAGAAGAGTAGGGGTCCTAGGATGGATCCTTGGGGAAACCCTATGGAGACAGGTAGTTGGGGAGATATGTCATTCTGCCATACAACGGGATTGTTGGCGGTCAGACAGGTAACTCTGAAACCAGTTGGTGACTGATTGAGAGAAGGATAGGTTATTGAGGACAGAGATGAGTTGTTTGTGTGGGACCATGTCAAATGCTTTAGATAGGTCTAGGAAAGTGGCAGAGGAGAGATAGCCATTGTTTTTATGCTGAAGGATAGTGTTAGTAAAGGAGAGTAAGGCAGTGGTGGTGCTATGGTTTGGTTGGAAACCATGCTGAGTACTGGAAAGGAGGTTGTTAGTAAGGAGGTAGTCTGAGACCTGAGAGTGTATGCATCTCTCTAGTATTTTGGAGAGCGGAGAGAGAATAGCAATGGGGCGGTAACTGGTTAGTTATCTGGATGGGCTGCCTTTGTGGAGGGGAATTATATGTGATACTTTCCACAGTGTGGGAAAGTACAGTTGTGTACCTACCATAAATGTAGATGGTCGAGTGTTTTCACTGTTGCAGTCATTACAAATGGGTTATCCTGCTTGCAGGCTACCCGCAGTCGGCCTGAGTTCCAAAGTCTAGGTCCGGCGTCGGTTGCTGTCGCCTCCTCCCTGACGTCAGTGCGCCAGGGGTATAAAAGATGCAACCAACTTTTCCTTCATCTACAAACAAATACACCCCAAAGGTTGTATAGAATAGAGAAGTACAGATAAGTCCCAACAAAGGAAAAAGGGGGGATGGTGGGAGGGTAACCTGGACTGCAACAGTAAATACACTCGAACATCTACATTTATGGTAGGTACGCAACTGTACTATGTTCATTGTGTTTCACTGTTGCAGTCATTACAATTGGGTTGAATCCCAAAGCTAAGGTTAGGAGGCTGGTGCTAAATAGGATTAGGAGAGGCTATGAGGCCCTGCAGAACTGCAGTGGCAAAGCCTGCCCTGGATTTAGAGTAGAGAGGTAAGTGATAGTGCTTTTAAAAGTGTGCACTGAACTCCAAGTTGCAGCCTCTAAGATGTCTTTGGTTGGTACTCCTCTGAGGAAGGCTGCTGAAGTGGCCGCTGCTCTGGTTGAATGTGGCCTAATGCCCTTAGGCACTGATTTGCCATGCTGTGAGTAGCAGAAACAAGTGCAGTGACCTATCCATTTTGAAATAGTCTGTTTTGACATAGCCTTTCCTTGTGATCCTGCAGCATATGCCACTAAAAGTTGCTCAGTCTTTCTGAAAGCTTTAGCTCTGTCCAAGTAGAAGTGTAGCTGCCTGTGAATGTCCAAAGAATGCAGAAGTCTCTTACCCTTATTCTGTGGATTTGGATAAAAGGTAGGCAAATTAATTGTCTGGTTAAGAGCCACAATGGACACTACCTTAGGCATAAATGTAGGGTTTGTCCTCAGAGAAACCCTGTCAGGATGGAAAATGATAAAAGGTTCCACAGCCATGAGTGCCTGTAACTCTGAGACTTGTCTAGCGGAGGCTATTGCTAGGAGCAGAGCTGTTTTCCAGGATAAGAATTTTATATCAGCTGCAGAGGCTGGCTCAAATGGAGGTAATGTGAGTTTTTCCAAGACATAGTTGAGGTCCCATGCAGGTATTGGTGCTCTCCTTGGAGGTCTTATGTTTTTGGCCTCTCTGAGGTACTGCCTTAGTAATGGATGAGAAAAAATAGGTGGTTCTGTATTGTAATGAGCTGAAATGGCAGAGGCATGAATTTGAATTGATGAAAAGGAAAGGCCTTTATCCACCATCTCAGTTAGGTATTGTAAAATCTGAGGAATATTTGGTACAAACGTGTCAACTCCTTGTTTCTGGTTCCAAGCACAGAATCTCTTCCATTTTTCTGCATAAGATTTTCTGGTACTGGGCCTTCTGGCCTCCAAAATAACATCCATTACAGCTTTGGAGAGAGGAGTGTTCTGAATGGCTACATTATCCGCCATGCTGCCAGATTTAAGGTAGTGAGTTGGCTGTGCAGGATCTGATTGTTTTGTTGGGTCAGCAAGTGAGAAGTTTGAGGCAATATCCATGCTGGACCTTGAGACAAGCTCTTTATAATTGAGTACCAGTGCTGGCGTGGTCAGTCTGGTGCGATCAGTATCATTTTTGGCTTCTCTTGTCTGAGCTTTAGGAGTACTCTGGGAAGGAGAGGCAGTGGGGGAAAAGCATATGCTGTTAGATTTTTCCAGCTGAATGATAGGGCGTCCACTTTCCATGCTTGCTCGTGGTAAATCCTTGTGCAAAATCTCTGCAATTGACAGTTGTGAGGGGAGGCAAACAGATCTATGTCTGGGCATCCCCATTTCCTTATTATCATGCTGAAGACTTGTGGATCCAGTTTCCATTCGTGGGGATCCATGAGGTTTCTGCTTAGTTCGTCTGCCAGGGTATTTGTTTTTCCTGGCAGGAATTGTGCTTGCAGGTGAACTTGAAAAGCCAATGCTGTGTCCCATAAGGTCATTGCTTGCCTGCAGAGGGGATGGAATGTGTACCTCCCTGCTTGTTTATGTACCACATGACCATAGTGTTGTCTGTCTTTATCAGTAACTGTCCTGGATGAAGCAGGTCCTTGAAAGCTGTCAGGGCATTTTGAACAGCTAGCATCTCTTTTTGATTGATGTGAAGATGCATCTGGTTTGCAGGCCATGTGCCCTGAATACATTTTCCTGCCATATGGGCCCCCCAGGCATAATCTGATGCATCCGTTGTCAGTGTCTGTCTGGCTGTGGGTAAACTGAATGGCAGACCCTTGTTGTGGTGACAGGCTTCTGCCCACCATCAAAACTCCTGTTGTAGGCAGGGAATGAGTGCAATTACTGTCTCCAGGCTGTGGCAATGCTGAGTGCAAACACTTTTCAGATACCATTGTAGTTTCCTCATATGCAGTCTGGCATATGGAATTAGTAGAATGCAGGATGCCATGGAACCCAAGGCCTGCAGGATTTTCCTTGCAGATAAATGGGTTTTTGTTGCCAATTTCTTGAAGTAAGCAGTCAGTTGCTTTTGCTTGTCTGGCGTGAGATAAACCATCTGGGCAGTTGTATTTAAGCTTGCACCCAGGAATATTATCTCTTGAGAGGGCACTAGTTTTGATTTATTTTCGTTTACTGTGTACCCTAGGCCAATTAGTAATCTTTTTACAAATGTCAGATGCTTTAGTAGCATGTCTTTGTTCTCTGCTTGAATTAGGCAGTCGTCCAAGTAGGGATATATTTGAATTCCTTTTTGTCTGCAAAACGCAATTAATGGTGTCAGGCATTTTGTGACGACCCTGGGCGCAGTAGATAAGCCAAAGGGCAGTGCAGAGAATTGGTAATGTATTGAGCCAGCTATGAATCTGAGGTATCCTCTGCAAGATTGTCTGATTGGGACATTCAGGTATGCCTCTTTTAGGTCCAAGGTTATGAGCCAAGCCCTCTTGCCCAGCATGGGCAGTAGCTGCTCTAGAGTCAACATCTTCAATTTTGGAACTTCCAGAAATGTACTTAGTATAGACAGGTCCAGTATTGGTCTCCAGGTTTTGTCCTTCCTGGGTACTAGGAAAAGTCTGGAGTGAAATCCTTGCCCCTGCTCTTGTTGTGGTACTTGCTGAATGGCCCTCATGTCCATGAGGACTGTAATTTGCTTTTGTGCCTCTGCCCATTGATTGTGTGGCAGGTCTGGCATGCCCTTTGACCTTGTTAGAGTGTGAAAATGGAACCTGTAGCCTTGTGACACTATGTTCAGGACCCATTTGTCTTGGGAAACCATTTGCCAATTTGATGAAAAAAGTGCTAGTTTTCCCCCTAAGGGGGCTGTCAAAAGAAAACTGCTTGGTACTGGTAGAGGAAAGTCATTGGGACTGTTTCCTGTAAGGTTGTGATTTGTCTTCTCCGCTTTTGGAGGTAGGAGCACCCCATTGTTTAGGCCTGTATGAGCCTTGGGGCTGAGATCTGCCTCTGGGACACCTGTATCTGCCTCTTTGTGGTCTGTCTGACATTGGAAATGACCAATTTTTAGAAGGCCAGTTCCTGCTAAACCTGGGTGGCTGTACCTGCAAGAAACCCTTGACTGTCTGCATGGATTTTGCTTTATCCTCCATTTTTTTCAACACCTCTTCTGCTTTAGTACCAAACAAAGTATCATGCTGTAATGGTGCATCTAATAATTTTGCTTTAACATGATCAGGCAGATTCTGTTCCTTTAACCAAGCATGCCTTCTAATAACAGAACCTGTAACAGTGGCCCTGCAAGAGGCCCCCAGTGAATCATAACCACATTGCAAAGTATGCTTTCCCACTTGTTCAGTTGCATGCAATAAATCCTGCAATTCCTTGTTCTCTGAACATTCAGTATTTGTCAACATTTTCTGTTTAAGCAGTGACATTAAATATTGCTGATATTTAAGCATATGCACAGCCGGCCTTAGGCACAGGCGAACTAGGCAACCGCCTAGGGCGCCATACAGGCCAGCCTAGTAAAGGGCGCAGTTTGTCTTCATTTATTTATTTATTTTAATTAATTTACTTGTTTTATTATGCGAACACATAATAAGAAAAGTACATTAATTAAAATGAATAAATACACCACAGAGCGCCGGAAACATAAAGCGAGCGGTGAGTGCCCTCCCACTTTTAAACCTGTAGTGTGGCCAATCAACAACTTCTTTAAAAAAAAAAAAAAAAAGCTTCACTCCACCTTTCAGGAGAAATATATGCGCATGATGTAAACAAGTTCTGTGGTGGCGCGCGGAAATTAAACTAGCACTTCAAGATAGGGATTAATTCCGTGTGTATGCATGTGGCCATTTCGTTTAAAAAGGAGGTAAGTAAGTGTATTTGTGTGTGTGTCTGTGTAGTTTAAACCGGGTTACTGTATGCGAGAGAAAGTATGTATGTATGTGTATGGAATTTAAATTAGTCGTTCTGTTTGAATGAGAGAGAAAGTGCATGTGTTACTGTGTAAGAGAGTAGATGTGTGTAGGAATGGAAGGTGTGTGTCTGTGTGTTGTATGAGAGAGTACGATTGTGTGGAATTTAAACCAGTTTAGGTTTTGTGTGAAAGAGAATGTATGTGTGTTGTTTCGTGAGACAGTAGGTGTGTTTGTGTGTGTGTTTATTGCTATGTGACAAAAAGCAGCTGTATGTCTGCAACATACCTCTCAACTGTCCAGATAAAATTTGTAGTTCTGTGATTTGCCACTTAAGATAATTATAAATATATATATATATATATATATATATATATATATATATATATATATATATAGTGTTTATATATATGGCGCCATTTCGGCTAAGGCCGGCCCTGTTTGGAAGGCTTTTCATGGACATAGTTTGATGTTAGTTGAAGATTGCATTGCTTTATTTAGATTTGTGACACATTCCACTGTGAGCTGTAAATTGACTTCTGTTGGCATGATTTCTTCTCTTGTGTCTTCACGGTCTTCAGTCAGGGCTGCTGCAGCAGCCATTTTCTCGCTTTTGTTTCAAGACTTCATGTTTGTATCTTGTTGGGTAGTTTTGTAGTTTGTTTATTTCCAGTGGCAAACCATTATATTTCCCAGTCGGTATGCAATGTTTTGCTTAAGGTACTTTCATTCAGTCATTTCCTAATAACAGTCAATGGGACTAATTGTGTGACAAAGTTAGAAGACTTTATCATTGTAAAAAAGGAAGAGCTGCCCTGTACACTAATACTGAGAGGCTAAACAAAGCATGCACCATATAGATTTGTGTTCTTTGTGTAAGCAAATTGTATGTTTTATGTTTCTTGGCAACAAAGAGCAGTGGTTGTTTTCACTGCATAAAAAACTAAGTGCACAGGTTTCATAAGAATATATTACAAGTAAAGGAAGGGCACTATATTCCTCATGTTTCCAAACCTGGAGTTAATGTACAGTTCTGCAACAGCTTGATAGGATTGAACAGCTGTCTTTATAATATTTTTATAGTTATGATTTCAGCACATTGTAGACCTAAATACTTCATAAAGTGATATTCACATAGATGGACTTCATAATTTTAACTGTTGTTTAGCATATTTATGTATGGCTTAATCTTGTTGACGTTAACCTATAAGTTATCCAGCACCAAACACTGAGGTACATCAGGCTCACTAGGCACACAAGGTATGCAGGATAGAGATTTCCTTAAGAACAAGATGCAGCCTGCAGTGTCGGGCTTCTTAACACCCCCGGACTGGTGTTATTTATATAATAACACACACCCTGTTGGGCATTATTGCTTGCATAGAGAATCATCAGTAACCCTATGTAGAAGATTCTACAGGAATGCGAAGTGTACTAATTGGCTCTCTCAGACAGTAGCTGATGCATGGAATAGACTAGCACACTATATTAAAAGCAAGCACTAGTTTTGATAATTTTAAGAACAGCCTGGGCACTTATGGGAACAACTGTTTTGGTATATTGGGAGGCTAGAAGGGCATTATTGCCCATGCGTGAAATATTTGTATGTATGGGTTTCCTTCCATAATCCACTGCCATGTTGGTAGATTAAGTGATGACACTAAGTTTTCCTTAGGTTTGTGTGTGAATGTCAATACATATGCATATGTACCATATGATGGGGGACTGACTTCAACAGTTGGATGACTTCTTGCCTTGTGTCATTGCTTACAAAGATGGCTTGCAGCCTCATGACCATGAGGAGAATTAAACAGGGTATACAAAATGGATGACTGGACCGTCATTATTGTTCTGCAGTTTAGTTTAATTTTTTAAGCACCATGGAAATTTGTTGGACTCTGTGTGCTGTAAACAGTGGTTGTGGTGTCTTTAGCTGGGAAATTTGTTGGGAGTGTATGTGTGCTATAATGTGTGCTATAAACAGTGGTTGTGGTGTCTTTATCTGGTTTAAAAAATGTGCTTCTAGCTTAAGATAGCAAGTGGCACCTGTTTGGGTGAGGTTTCCAGTGCTTGGCCTTGGCCTGCAAACAGTAACCTGATACCAAGTAACCATTTTCAGTGGGGGAGACAGTTAAAACCTTGACTTAAGATCAGCAACCCAGATTCCAGCCCACCCGTCCTAGTGGTAGACCGGCAGTTTGGCCCATTGTACAGCTGACATCTGATGAATGCTTAGAAAAGTGGCATTACAAGCACTGTCTATAGCAGAACATAATTGTGCTCATATGGGCACACGTGTGTGTGTGTGTGTGTGTGTGTGTGTGTAAGCATGCACACATATAGCATACAACATATACCACTGGATTAGTACTGTAGGGTTGTTAGCTACCATGCAAGAAAAATTAGGAAACATGAAGAAAATGTCATTTTCTCTGCTGGATGGTAACCATAAATTTCAGCTCTCACTTCTCTTTGCCTGTGTTCTTAGCTGGCAGAAAGAAAGAAAAAAATGAATAGGCCTTTGGGGATGGGTGGACTTGATCACTTATTTGGACAGAGAATGCTTTTGTAGGGGACCAGGCCCTCCCTGCACCCCCGGCATTCCCTGCTAATTATATGTACTAAGTCTGAGATAGCACTACGTTGGAGACTATGTTGGAGATAAGGCACAGTCCCCAAGTCCCACTGTACCATGATCTTAGTGCAATGCTGTTTGTTTTCCAGAGCTGATTTTGAACATTTCAAATAGTTGCTCTTATGGTTTTGACCATGTAAATTTCAAATAAATGGAATAGACTTGATTAAGTATATTAAAGAAATATATAAATAAGAATAACTGAGTTGTAAAAAAGTAATGGGGACGTGAACATTTACAGAAACAGAGAATGAATATTTAATAAGGGATATTAGAGTAGAAGTGATGGAAGATATTAAGTACGTGAATGTCAGTTTGTCACCTGGTATAGATGGCCTTGATTATGAATTTTATAAAGAAATGAGTACATTTCAAAAAGTTGTATCTGTAAGGGTTACAAATGAATGGCAAAAGTAAGGTTTTGAGAAAAGTAAGGTTTGTGAGGGGGTGATAAAGTTGATTCGTAAGGAAGGAAAAAAAGAATGTTTAAATAATTAGAGACCACATGGCTGGTTTTAGGCAACAGCTAACCCAGCAGTTGCTGGGCAACCCCTGATCCTAGAGAGGACAACCAAAGCAACTTATCTTATTCTGATATTTTGTTACATGTCTGTGAAACCAATAAAAGCTAGTACAGAAATAGCACATTCACAATGATGCAGTTCCATACATACATTGTCATACCATTCCAGACACAGCTGAGACCCCAAACAATGTCTAAACAGCAAACTCTGTGCTGGGTGAATAGGACTGTAGAAAGCGGGAAAGAGTAAGCAGAGGAACATACAGAAGGACAATGAGAAGGAAAGAGTGATATGCAGTAGGGGAGGAGATGAATTTTCTTGTGGGACAGGTGCCCTTTTATAAGAAAAACAGAGAGGGTAAGTAGCATGAGGGTGGTGTGGGTAGGAAAAAGGATATAGTGATGGCAGCAACAGCAGACAAACATGCAAAAGGGCAGCAGGTACTGAATTTATAGATAAAACATTAAAATGTAAAGTTGTTTGTCAATAGCAACCTCTTCATTAGTTACAGATTTCTTTAATGTAGAATTATTTAGATGGTTTTATTTCTGCAGAGATTGTGTGTATCAAGTGATATTGGTGGATTGTAATTACAGAAGATTTGAGTGGCCTTTTACGGTTGAAATTTTCTGAAATGGGTAGTTAATTGGTTCATACATTTTGTTTCATTGCTTATTAAAAGAATGTTTAAAACTACAAATTTAAAACCCATTCTAACAAGTGGTGCTGTATTATACAAGGAATAGAATTTAATACAGTCAGGAAGATGAATCAAAAAACAAATATGTGTATGCATGGCCCTAAAAAATGTGTGCAAGTAGTCTGTTATGAAAACAGATCAAAGGTAAACTTAATCCTCCACTAGCCAGATGCATTTTCTATGAATCTGGGTTTTCATGCTATTTTAATGAGTACGAGTTTCAAGGGCAGAGAAGTTTACAGCTCATGCTAAATCTGTATTCACTGCAAGACTGTATTGTTTGTTTAGCAAATGGCTATCTGTGTTTGTGTTATTTTATTTCAGTATATCTGTAAATATTGTGTTATGCCGCAGTGGTACTGCGGTAGCATTGTTACCTCACATCAAGAGGTTCTCCCGTTCGATTCTCAGCTTGGCTTGGGAGTGCCTTCTGTGTGGAGTCTGCATGTCTTCTCCACGGTTGGGTAGCGTTCCAAAGACATGCGTGCGTAAATGGGCGTGCCATTGTTGAAGGTTGGGCGTCGAGCTGGCACCTCAGCTTTTTGTAAAAATCTACTGCCAATCATTAGCGGACCAGAATTCCGCTGTGGCGACCCCTTACCTGGAAAAAGCCGAAAGACAAATATCTGCAAACATTGTGGAAGTAAATAAGAAAACAGCATGCACACTGATAGATTTGAACAGTGTGTATGGTAACTGGTGAGAAATAGCCAAGTAATGGAACACTGGAATGGCTGGGAAGGGGGCTGCTGCTGGAGGGTAGAGGTTGCTGCAACAGGGGTTACTCGGGGGGGGGGCAATCTATTACCCTGCTAGGGCCCTATTTGACTATGATCCAGTTCTGGTATTTAAAGTAGGAAATAAGTACACAAAGGTAGTTGCAGTTTAACTACATTACAAGGTATATTTTTCTTATGCATTTAAATGATTTAAGGAAATTACTGGAGTGGCTTTCTTGGGGAGTGACCTACCTGTGGGTGTGGCTCAAATAGGGTTTTTTATGAGTATGTTGTGGGTAGGGTGTAAGGGGGTGCCGGAGCACTACTTCGCCTAGGGCGCCATTTCAGCTAAGGCCGGCCCTGAGCATATGAAACTGACAATTTAAAGCCCTTACAGCCAGGGTAGCAGAAGTGTAGACTTTTTTTCCCCCATCTGTCTAGAGCCCTAGAATCCCTATCAGAGGGGGACAGGGTTTTTTGAAGTGGAAGCTTTAACCTCCTTGGGACCCTGAGATATAGTTTCTGGGTCAGCAGCGAGGTTTTTATATAGGAATTTATGAGAATCCGGGACCCTGTAGTATCTGTCTGGCTTAGCAGGTGCAGGGGGTAAAGAGTCAGGGGACAGGCCGGACTCTGAAAATGCATCATCTATAATGTCTAGAACAGGTGAAATAGCAAGGGGTCTGTGCTGAGGAAGAAGCAGAAAGTCTCTGAGCCTTTTCTTAGATTCAGAATAACCTTGGCTCTCCCAGTGGAAATGCTCCCTCATAGTATGCAGGGTTTCCCCAAAAGAATAATCCTCAGGAAGAGAGGCTGAAGGAATGGATTCTTCAGCATCAGAATCCTCATAGGGAAGCATGGAGTAATCTCGTTCAGAAGAGGAATCAGAGGAAATAGATACCTGATCAGAAGAATCATACTCTGTCTCTTGCCTAGGCCTCTTATCAGGAGGGGGATGGGAGCCCCTGATCAAAGTAATTATGTCTTCGGACATTTTGAGCATCTGTTTGTTAGGCATGGAAGTCTGAGTAAGAGAATGCTGTACTTGTTTCTTTGTCTTTAGAGCTGCTTTAGTCTTTGTCTTTGAAGCTGAAGATGGCTTAACATATAGCTGTGTAGGTCTGAAGACACCCTCAGAAGCCGATGCCTGCTCAGCGGCTCCGGACCCATCTGAGGGTATGATTTCCGAGTGTCCAATACCTTGAGTATCCAGAGGCCCAGTCGGCTCCATGTGGGAGTTGGTAGAGGCCTGTGGCTCTGAGGTAGCGGGCGCCAGGGGCTGCAAAAGCGCCTCACTGAGAACTGGCGACTGGCCTAGTAGAGGCTCCGTCGTCAGTTTTGGACCTCGGATGCCTATCCTTGTCCTTGCGTTTTTTGTAAACTCCGGTTGTCGGCTGGTCTGATGGCATTATATAATTAAATCTTCGGCCAAAGTAATGAAATGCAAAATCGAACCGACGCTTGATAGTGCGTTGGTTAAATCTAGCACAAAACCGACAGCTAGCAACGTTGTGATCAGGGCCTAGGCAAGGAATACAGTAAGAGTGAAAATCCTTATGAGGTATTTGCTTCCCACAAGAAATACAATTGTTAACTTTTTCTGACATCGGTCTGGAGCAAGAAAAAAAAAGTTTCCCCAACGGGGTACTTAGCTTTAATAAAGACTTTGTTTCTGAAATTCGGATTTGAAAATCTCATGAGTCGGCCGACTGGCACTTGCGAACTGCTTTTGCTTCCAGCACTGCGCAGCAAGAAAGACTGAAGAAAATGGCGTCGGCTGCATCTTTTATACCCCTGGCACACCGACTGAGGGTAGCCTGCTAGCAGGATAACCCAAGAGTAATGACTGCAACAGTGAAACACGATGAACATCCTTGTGTCCATGTTTGTTGATGTACCACCTAACTGTGGTTGTGTTACTGTCTGTAAAGACTGTTTAGGGTCTTGGAGACCAAACAGAATAGAAGGCCTTAAATGCAAGAGTAAGTGCCCTCATTTCTTTTATGTTGATGTGGTCAGACCTTTGATGAACAGGCCATAGATTCTGAACCATCAAATTGTTGGAACAGGCTTCCCACCCCAGCTCTTGAGTAGGGGTGGGGGTCTGAAAAGGTACAACCGGATTGAGGGATAGTTTCTGAATCCCCAGAGAAACTCCAGTTTGAGATAAGGAAGTAAGGGGATCGGAAATTCCAGATGATGACAACACTGGAGCCAAATTGCCTTCAGGTACCAATGAAGGTTCCTCATATGAAGCTTGGCAGAGGACAGCATGGGAATGATAGATGCTATGAACCTAGGACTCTGAGAAATTCCCTTGCCGTAGTGAGAGAAAGAGGAAGCAGAGACTGAAAATAGATAGTCAGACACAGAACATTATGAAAAGGAAGAGAAGCCAACATTAGGACAGACTGCATTCTGCACCCCAGAAAATTTTCATCTTGAGATGGAGTCAGATTTGACTTCTTGAGATTGATGGTGAATCCCAGACAGTGCAGAAGGAGCATGGTGAATTTATGATCCTATAAAAGCCTGGCCGGAGAAGGAGCCTGAAGAAGCAGGTTGTCCAGATAGGGAAATATCTAGATTCCCAAAAGCGTGCAAAAGGCTACGATAGGGGACAGTCATTAGGTGAACACCCCTGGGACTGTAGAAAGATCAAAGGGCAAAGTAGACAACTGAAAATGAGAGGAATAAACAGATTAATGCAAAAACTTCCTGAAAAGAGAGTGAATGGGAATATGAAGATAAGTGTCCTTTACATCTAACAAGTCTGAAGGGAAAACATCCTGAAGGAAGGAATCTTTAGAAAAGTATTTACCCAGTTCTTCTCTGAAAGTCTGGAATGGGGTGAGTGGTGCCTTGGTCCAGTAAGTCCAGCAGAACCCAAGAAAAATAAGGAAGTTGCTCTGGAAGAGTTTGACGGAGCCTTGAGAAGGGGGAAGGAATTTCCATGCCATAAAATAACCAAAACAGATAATGGACAGAACTCAGGAGTCTGAAGTTATCTTTTCCTCACAGAGATACAAAGGGGAACCTGGCTATGAGAAGATGAGAAAAAATACAAAGACATGCATCTGGAGGGCTTCTCCCCAGGCCTCCACTGAAAATTGGCTTCATTCCAAGTCGGACTTTCCTGGTTAACAAATGTTAAATAAATAAATAAATACAATAAAATAAATATGTCAGGTGGAGGCAGGTTTGTCCTGGAAAAGGGGCTTTTGAGTTTTTTTTTAAAGTCTGAGTGGGCTTATCAGAGAATACATACTTAGAAGCCCGCTTCCCCTCAGAAGGCTGATGAGGCTGCCCATGCACAAAGGCAGACTTAGAAGGATAGTTTCCTTTAAACTTAAGTATGGGAGAAACAAATATTTGTTTAAGATCCTGCATCACTTTCCTTTTATCTTGTAGAGTCTTAAACAGTTCGTCAGCAGCCATATCAAAGAGATTTTGCGTGCCTAAAGGTGCATCCAGTAGTTTGGCTTTAATATCATCAGATAGAGCTTGGATGCGAAGATACGAACACCTCCTCATAATTGAACTAGAAGCAGCAGTCCTACAAGATGCATCAGCTGCAACAAAACTACACTTGATGAAGTGACAGGCAATCTGAGAAGTGGAGCTCAGCAAGGACAGGTCAGCAGTCTTACCTTCAGAATGAGGAAGGTCAGGCGACCCCCCCCCCCCAAGTTGCAACAAAAGGGCTAAAACGTACCTGGTCATATGAGCCTAACAATTAATGCCCCTAAAGGCCAAAGGGGCAGAAGTACACACTTTATTTCCCCAGAGTCTCCATAACCCGACTATCTTTATCAGATGGAAGAAGCTTGGGTGAGGATAAAAGTTTGGATGGTTTATCAGGAGAAACAGAGATCACTGCAGAATCTGAAGGACACTTGTAGAGATACTTAAAGGCCTCAGGCACCTTATAAAGACAGTCAGGATTCATAGTGGCTGGAGGATGGGAGTCAGCGGTCAAAGAGGTAGCTGCAAATGTATCCAACAAGGCATTCAACACAGGGGAAACTACAGAAGGTTTAGGAGATTCCATATGCAAAGACTTATAATACCTCTTTTGAATATCAGAGACTTGTGAACAATTCATCTTAAAATGCTCCATCATGCAAACAACCATGCCTCCAAAGACAATTCCCTTAAAGGATAATCAGGACACAAGGAATCCTGTTCCTCAGACCCACAGTATAAAGGAGAGGTACTCTGCGAGAAGGCCAGTAGCTCATCCCCAGAGTGCCCTTCCTCGGCTGAAGACTCAAACTTCCTACCCCTTTTGGCAAGAGTACAGGACTAAAGGAAAGCAGGAGCAGACACCCTCCTGAGGAGGTCTTAAAGCCATCAGGGCTTTAAACATATACTGGGTAAAATCCTGCCATTCCTTCTAAGGATCACTACCAATGAAAGAAATGTGCTTGGATTTCTGCTTCCTCAGAAAGTCATGAGCTTTGATGAGCCTAGGAGAATCTGAGCCACACCTAGATTTGATAAGGGTACTCAGCACTTTTTCTGTAACCAGAATCTGAGGAATCCCCCTAGGCCGCTGAAACAATCAGCCATGGTTTTCCTTCAACGTAAATACTTTGCAAAGCTTCAGTGGACATGCGAGAAGTCAGTTCTCAGCTGGCCTCCGATAGGATTGTGGCACAGGAAACAGGCATTAGCACTGGATGGTCTTTAGGTCTTCTCAAGAGACATCGAACAATGCTTGGAGAACAGCTTCAGATTGAGACTTCTTGGTCATCTTCTTAAGAGACGGCTGTACCTCACAGTGAACGGATTTGGCCATGGTTCCCTGGGTGAAACGTTTGAGACGGTGGTTCTCAAGGTAAATGGAAAGACAGGACAGATTGCTGCAAAGTGTTTTAGGAACAAAAGCCTGACAAATGGTACACTGAGTATGACTATGTGAAGTACCTAAGCGGAACAAACACTTCTTGTGACAATCTATATGAGGAATCTGCCTCCCAAATTGACATTTTCTTTTCCTGGATGACATGAGCCCTAAGTATACAAGAAAAAGAATGAACCCTAGTGGGGCATTGATCTGTAAAAGGCTCAACAGAAACCAGGTCAGGACAGGGCATTCAGACTGATGTTTAACTGTGGCATTTGGACTGGTGGCAAAGAAGTTCTAAGTATCCAGTATGCGTATGTCACCTTTATACCTATGCCTGGGTGGGAAACATACACTTGACATGTGAAGCTGGGAAGACGTAAAGGCTTTACTATACTGGCTGAATGTTGGGCTTTCCTTGGCAGGAGATCTCGAAGTGACAAATACTGCAACAGTGATATGGAAGGACATCTTAGTGTTCTCTCACTGAAAACATTGGCACATTCTGGAAATAGTCTCTGAGAAAGAGAAACTCCCAGAGGGAGAATCAGAAACTGTGCTCTCCTCTGAGTTAAAAACCTGAGGAGAAAACCCAGTATCCATTCCTTCATTTTCCTATTCAGATTCAGAATCTTGAATCTCTTCAGGAAAAGTGGTATCCCTCTTTCTTTTACTACAAATCACTTTATAAGTAGGATCAAAAGCATGAATTAAATCATGTGCAAGACCCAGTAAACTACTCATGTCTAAGAATATTTGAGGAGGAGTAGTTATATGTTTAGTTTTTTTTATGTGTTTAGTTTTCTTTTTGACAGGAAAAATGGGGCCAATAGTGTTAATAATGACAACATTCTGACAAAACAGGAAAGCCTTCCTTGTTTTCTCTCCCAGGACTGACAAGTGTACTTCTCCCTTACCAACAGCCACAGAGGACATGGCTAACCCCAGTCCAGATAGCTGTAGGTGCTATACCAGACGGATCTGAGGTAAAAGATTAGTCTGACGTACAGCTAATGGCACAACTGATTGCCTACCTGTGGCTGAGGCAAACTACTAGGCTGTTTGTTTAACTTTTTTTCTTTTTGTGGTCAAAGGAGGACTGACTGCAGGACCTGCAGTTTGTTACATGGTCAAGCCAAAAAAGCCAGTAAAACTTAAAAGCCTTTAAACATCACTTTTTCAGATAAAATACAGTAAAAAAACACTCTAAAATACCTTACCAACCCCAGACAGTAAAAGAAAAACAATTTCTCCACAGAAAAAAAGTTTTCAATTACTTTGAACAACTTTTAAACCCACATAAAAAAGTAGCAATCTTGTTTAAAAGTATAACAGTCTTGGGATAGTCAGTTCCTGAACAGGAAAGTATTAATACATTTTTTTTCCAAAGGGAACTTATCTGCCCAGCAAAGGAATAGCATAAGCCAACCGTCAACCCTCGAAAACCTCACAGGAGCATAGGTTCATAGGTTGGTACTAGGCTATCAGCTCTATCAACTTCTGACACCTTAAATCTCTAATGCACACTTAATTCTCCCTCTTTGTAACTCACTATTTTCATCACTCTCATCTTTTCAGTACTCCCTCTGAAATAATATAGCAATAACCCACGCCTGGGTGTGGGTAATGCTGGATTTACCCAGGGTTGGCGTGGTTTGGTCATGAGGGCGAAGCCCAAGTGGCCAAACAAAGCCAACCGTGGGTAAATCCAGCATTACCCACACCCAGGCGTGGGTTATTGCTATTATATAATGACATTATTTAAGAAAAAAAATAATTACTTTTCTTAAATAATGGCATTGTATAATGCCTCCTTGCTGCCCTTCCGCAGCTATCTGGTATTCTGCGGCAGTTCTGATGTACTGCGCATGCGTATGCCTATGCAGTACATCAGAGCTGTGGGCAAAAGCAACGGAGAAAACAAGATCTCCGTTGCTTTTTACTGTTTCGCTATGTTAAATGGGTTTAACATAGCGAAACAGCTTTAAAAAAAGCAACGGAGATCTCCGTTGCTTATTTTAAAGCTGTCTCGCTATGTTAAACCCATTTAACATAGCGAGATAGGTTTAAAAAAAAAGTAACGGAGAAAGCAAGAACTCCTTTAACATAGCGAGACAGTGTTTTAAAAAAGACTTATACTAATGGAAAAAGTCCGGGCGACCAGACCTTTTTCCATTAGTATAAGTCGATTTACAACGTGCACGCTGACCAATCAGCATGCACGTTTTGGAATATTAATGGGGGGTCATGGTATAATATCCAACAGTAAATGAAATGACCACACTCCCACAAAAGATCCTCATAATTTTCTACCAGCTGTTTCCTTCCTGAGCTTTAACATCTAACAGTTTTCAAGCATTATTTCTGAAAGTCCATGTTTCCATTCCACAGTGTTCACTTGTTGGCAGCACCTACAACATAAGACTGCAGACTTTCACAGACAGATTTATGCGAGTAAAGCAGATCAGTTTTCACCGTAACCAACTGTTCCACTCCACTTCACATACTTGCTTATCATCTTGACTTTTTCATTCACAGATAGTTTCACCCGTTGTACTGCTGCTTTCAAATGTTACTCCATGTTGTCTAGTACAGCTGACAACTTTCTTTATACCTGCTGGGTTGTTGCACGCTCCCAGTACTAGAACCAAACATACATATCAGAGCAATTAACAGCTAGGACACCCACACCAACACATTTGGATGGCACAACAAGAGCACAGACAATAAATGAGATGCAGTACACTCTCCTGCTATAAACATCACTAACTGTACTAATTGCCACTTTCTTGACAGTACTTAGGAAGAATGCGGGCATCCACACTTAGTTGTTAATGCTTGGAAAATTACCATTGAAAGCAGTCAGCAACATGCATACTAACCTTTTATAATTTCAGGCAACTAAAAGCCACTCATTAACACAGTTACAATACCTGAGACCATACAGCACCCTGGACAGATGAAGAAATCCAAGAAGTTAGCAACCTACCTGCTATAAGTGGCTGTACAACAGCCTGCCCATTCTGGGTTATAGCCGCAATTCCCAGTGTCATTGGTGGTGCAGTTCCTAACTGTGGCTGTACATATGTGGCAGCAGTAGCTGTAGCTTGCGTGGGTGAAGCAGTGGTCACACTTGTGAGACCTGGCCCTGGTGCTGAATGAACATACGTGATCCTAAAAGGAAGAAAAAAGTGGTATGATATACACAGAAAAGACTAGTACAACCTTACGCCAAACAACTACTTTCACATCATTAGCAGCATAACTTTAGTCTTCAAAGTAGTTTGCAGATTTCCTACAAGACTCACCAATTATATTTTCTGTACCTTTTCTGTTGATTACAATAGCCATCAGTTACGACACCATTCCATAATGCACAAGTACCATCTTATGGGACCTTTGTTGCCAATGCCCCCTGCTCCGTACTGCGTATACCTTTAATGCCCTACAATAAACTAACTTTTGGTTCACACCCCAACTAAGTCTCCTGCATAGCAGGACTCCAACCATGTCATGGTCCTTTAAGAGGTATATTTTTCTAAAGCTTTTCCAAATGCTAAGAGAAAGTAAGGGACAATGTCACAGAGAAAGGTTACGGCAAAGTCTTGTCCCTTGCCACTGACTAATCATAACAAACTTAGAGTATTTGCCATGCCCTTTGCTATATGAATGCATCAAGAACTTTCAAACAAGCCTGCCTTATTTACTAAATAAACAAAACATAGTGAACCACCACCAACAGCCTCCTAAATGGAATCAGTGTAGCTACTGCCTCTCCCTTCAAAGAATGACACTGCAGCCCAGATGTGTTCAGCTCACTTGCTTAGCGAGTCTTAAAGTAATCATAAACTATGACGCCTCCAAAGAGTATGCTATTGCTGTCATAATACTCTACAATGTAAGCTGGCTATAATGTCATTCTTGTCCTTCTAGAGATATTCAGTGCACTTTCCATTTTTTTAGCTCTCCAACACCATCACATATAAGCACTACAAACCCAGCAGTGTAACCATCATACAGTTTTATTCTTGCTTTAAAGAGAGTTCAACCCTAGTGACTGTGCAGGGCCTTACAGCAAATCAAGAAATAACGAAAATGTGACTCTTATAATATTACTAAATAATACATAAAATCTATATTTCCCTGACTTACAATTTCCAATATCCAAAGCTAGGGCTGCCACCTTTTCAAATGCCCAAAGTGGGACAATTTTGGTACAAACGTCAGATTTTGCAAGCCGAAACCTACCCACGGCCAGTACAAATGACAGAACTTCACTTCTTTGCCTAAATAAAAGCTTATTCTTGTAGCATTGTAGTTGCTTATTCTGTTTCTTATAACATTTAGGTATTTCAGATAAAGAATAACTGTTCTATTCAACTAGTACATAAAATATAGGAAATCATTTTGTCCTAAAATCTCAGGACATTTACCATTTCTACAATTTTTTTGCAGGACACAACTACCCAAAGAGGGACTGTCCCTCACAAAGTGGGACAGGTGGTAACCCTACCAAAGCTGGAGTTAGGCCACCTACAGGAGCTGGAAGGTAAGTACACCTGACCCATCAAGGTGAGTTCTTTCACAGATCAACTGATAAAGTAAGAATGTACTAGTTACATCTAACACAGACAACTCCCCTTAATGGCTTAAATAGTTGGTTTGAATCTCAGGCAGTAAAACCAACAAGGTGGAAAAAAATTGGAGGACTACAAAAAACAGACCTCCGAAAGCTGATTCCTGAACTAATTCCTCACCAACAGATGCCTGCCACCCCCCCCCCCCCACAACAAAAGTCTCTATCAGACAATAATGTTTGGTGAAGATATCTTAAAGCACTTCTTGGACTCGTACTCTCTTTTTGTTGATTGGTCTTTGAAATCAACATTATCCTTTAAGTGCAAAGAATACTGCTTACAGATGTGGAATAGAACTTGATTTGCAACAGTGAAGATATATTGAGGGGACTTAGAAGGGAAAATAGAAGAGTGTATACTTCTGAAGAAATTTATGAAAATATTTGGTTTTGAAGACATACATTCAGCAGAAGGAACTCTGACATAATTTACACATTATTCCTAGATTGGACAGAAATTATATTTCATAGGAGTACATGCATTTAATTCAAAGTTTCCATACGCATCCAGTAACTACTTCAGATCATGTATCAATGAAAACTAAACAAACATGCAGCGTAATAAAGTAAAAATGAGACCCTGGCACTTTTCAACCTACATATTTAAAAAAGTGTAATTTATGGAATGGGTAGTGGAAATTATTCAAGAGTTATTAGAGAAAACAAAAATTTCTTCAGAAGTGATTGGCAGTGAATGGGATAAAATAAAAATGGAATTTAAAAACAGTAGAAATAAAAAAAGAAAAAGATACAATTAAGAGGTAATAGGAATTATTTACAGGGACTTACAAAGGTTGAAGTACTGCAGAATAAAAAAAAATCTCACAGAACAATAAGAGGTGGAACTGTGGAGCGCGAAAGAGAAAATAAGGCTTTATTTGGATGATATAAATGAGTTTAGAAAGACTGCTGTTAATCAACTATTTTTGATAACTCCAGAGCACAACTTTTTTAGCACAATGACTTGGGCAACAGACAGTAGAAAGGGTTTTTGATAAACTTAGGGAGTCTATAACAAGAAAACTAACCAGAACTCATGTAGACAGATTAGAAATACTTTGGAAATTTTATGAAAAATTGTATAAAGCAGAGAAATGTGGAAATCCAGAAAGAGCACAAATGGAAACATTTATGGCAGGCTTAACTACACCAATTTTATAGACAGATGAGACTCAACAGCTAATAGTTAAGACAGGAGCAGATGACATACAAATGGTGATGTATAATCTGCAGAAAAGTCTCCAGTAACAGATTGTATTCCTGTGGAAATATGAAGGGAAGAAAGTGATAAAGATTTGTACGATTTTGTTGAACAGGATTTTAAAGGGAGGGAAAGCACAACCATCTAGGAAAAAAACTGTGGTGGATGTTTTACATAAAGATAGTAAAGGCTTGTCAGACCCAGCTTCATTTAGACCCTTTTCAAGTTTAAACCATGGCTATAAAGTATTTAAGCTTATACCAGCTAAAAGAATGGCAAAGGTGTTACCAAAATTGATAAATATGGATCAATGTGGTTTTGCCGAGGTTGGCAAATATCTGACATTAATAGAACAGTGAGAGGAAACCGACCATAAGAAAATACCTCTGTTGTTGGTGGGTCTCCTGATACAGAGAAAGCATTCAACAGAGTAAGCCAGGATTTTGAATTGTTGTTGTTGTTATTTTTCAGCTTTTCCCGGTTGGATTTTGAGTAAGGCAAAGGAAACATTTACATTCCCTGATACAATAATGAGGTTAATTAATAGTATATATGAAGAATTACAAGCAAGAATGAAAGTGAGAGGGTTGCTCCGTGATAGGTTGTGTTTGAACAGATAAACCAGGCAGGGATGCCCTCTTTTCCCTTTGTTTGCTTTATATTTAACGCCACTAGCAGAGAAAATAAGGGACTCTGAAATTCAAAGAATATAACTGGTATGGTAATCAAGAACCATTAGCTTTACTTGTAGACAATATTATTTTGTATCTGATAAATCCAAAAAGGACATCTCAGTGTTGTGGAACATTTTGAGGCAGTTTCAGGTCTTTTCGGGATATAAAATTAAAGATAGAACAAAGGCTATAGCTGTAAATTATGTACCCACATACAAATTGGTTCAGCAATATCAATATTTAAGGGGCCATAATAAGATGAAGTATTTAGGAGTATGGATTAAAAAGGCTTAGGTTATGGCAGCTAAGGATAAGTGGTAAGAGACTAAACAAAAGATAACATAAGAGATCTGGGAACACAGGTTGACAGCAACCTCTCTTTTGACCACCACATTGCCCCTGTGGTCAGAAAGTCCTTCTATGTGGCACATATCATCACTAAGGGTTTTCCATCCAGGAAGAAAGAGGTCATTGTCTCCCTCTACTCTTCCCTCATTAGGCCAATCATCGAGTACAATGCCCCATTTGGCATGTACCTCACTAGACACCTGTAACAACTGGAGAGGCCGCAAAAGTACCTCACAAAGAGGATCCTAGGCCTTAAACACTTGTCCTATATGGACAGACTAAAAAAAACTCCAACAATTTTCTGTTTCATATCGCCTACTTAGAGGCAATCTCTGCTTCACTTACAAAGCCATGTCTGACCCAGCTCTGTTAGAAATGCTACATCTAAAGAAATCCCAATCCCTTGGAACCACATGCTCCATAGACCTCAACCTCATTACCACAATCAACAGAACATGGTGGAGGGGCAGGTTCATAACCCAGAGACTGCCCATGCTATGGAATAGACTTCCCATACATATCAAGCAGAACACCTCACCGGCCCTCTTCAAGAGAAATCTTGATGATTATTTGTGCCTGCACTTTAAAACTCGTTTTTTTGTTGTAAACTGTATTTTTTAACTGTTACTGGCTTCCCACTCAAGTGTGACAGCCATTACTGCACTATAAAAGTGTTTTTGCTTTTGTTTCTACTGTTTTCTTGAAAAAAAAAACAAAACAAAAAAAATCTTGCTCTTTTCCCACCTTACTAAGCTACAAAAGTCCAGTTTCAGATACCTGCTGATACCTGGACTGTGTTTAAGCTTCTGTGTTTGGCCATACCTTACTTGGGCAAAAAGGAAGTTTCTTTGTTCACCAGTGAGAGTGGGGAGCTCTGAACAGCCTACCTGTCCTTGAAGGAGTGGTTTCTGCCCAGAAAATGTAGTTTTATTGGCCATTTTGGGCTAATTTCTATCTCTTTAATCTTTCTGATATAAAAACCGCATTTACGCAGCTTTTGCATTTATATAAGCTCAGCAGATCCTGCCCAGGTGTCCTGCAGAGACCTACAATGTCAGAGAGACAAAAGGAAAGACTTTGAAGTGTTTAAGTACCATTTTTTGTTTTTTCTTGTTGCTTATTGCTATTTCCGCCTAAATGCTCGTTTTCTGGCATTTACTGCTTCTCAGAATGCTCATTTTACACTGAAACTGCATTTATTTGTGCCTGCACTTTAAAATTAGTTTTTTGTTGTAAATTGTATTTTTTAACTGTTACTGGCTTCCCACTCAAGTGTGACAGCCATTACTGCACTATAAAAGTGTTTTTGCATTTGTTTCTACTGTTTTCTTGAAAAAAAACACACAAAAAAAAAAACTGGTTATTTTCCCGCCTTACTAAGCTAGAAAAGTCCAGTTTCAGATATCTGCTGATACCTGGACTGTGTTTAAGCTTCTGTGTTTGGCCATACCTTACTTGGGCAAAAAGGAAGCTTCTTTGTTCACCAGTGAGAGTGGGGAGCTCTGAACAGCCTACCTGTCCTTGCAGGAGTGGTTTCTGCCCAGAAACAGTAGTTTTATAATTTCTATCTCTTTAATCTTTCTGATATAAAAAACGCATTTGCACGGTTTTGCGCATAGTGCAGCGGCAGTTAGCTAGGGTTAAACTATCTCCGGCTCTATAGAGTCTGCTCTTCAGTTTTTCCCTTGGTACAAGCCAGTCCATCCGTTTTAGCACTGAAATCAGAGCTTTCTGACTAGCACTTGATTCAATAAGAGACAGAAGCACTAATAAACTATTGTACTCGACCCCCAACTGTTGTTTGTAGGGAACAGTCTAACTACTCTAACTACTCTCCCTACCAGGCAAATAAGAACAGCTCCATAAAACCATACAGGCATGTCCAAGAGTCAGCTCCCAGTGTGTTCACCTGTGCACCTGATGAATTCAGGTATCCTGAGGCAGTGTCACAACTGTCTCATGTACAAAGACAACCCCCTCCTCTTATCACACAACACCAAAGTCTGCGAGAGATGCACTTACATAGCTAGACTTGAGGCAAAGCACTCTCCAGTCATGACTGGAATTGACAATCAAGAGGAGCAGGTACCAACCTGCAACACTCCACCTGCTACACATAGACCCACACATAGATACATAAAGACATATTCGGAGGCTCTAAATAAAAATCTGTGGAAACAACAGAGACCTCCAAAGCAGACACGCAAGCAACCTACACCCACCAACAAACTGCAATCATCACATAACCACCAAAACCAGTGTGCCACACAACCACAGCCCTTAAGGCAAACCACCTTACCAAACACACTTGTAATAGGTGACTCCATAGTCAGGCACATCGATGTCCCCCTCACCAGGCTGGACAAGGAGAAGGTCACTGTCAGTTGCTTGTCGGTCGCCAGAATCTGCCACATTACCCACGCACTCAGGTCACTCCACAAGTACAAGTATGACTCTGTCATTGTCCATGTTGGTGTGAATGACCTGAGATGTACCTCCCTGGACTACATGAAAAGAGACATAGAGGAGCTCTCTGATTATGTAATCAAGGCAGGTATGACACTAGCCCTGAGTAGCATCTTACCCACACCAAGAATGATACCTCAGTACAAGGAAAAAAAATGATAAATATCAACAATTGTCTTAAGTTTTTGGTGTCATTCAAAGGGGATCCAGTACATGTCTGCCTGGGATGACATGCTCGACAAGCCTCGATACTTCGCCAGAGATGGCTTGCACCTGGCACCCCAAGGGATTCAGGATACTGGCAAAGGCTCTTACCACTCCAATAGTGCCTTTTTTAGGCAAGGCTCAAAAAACAAATCCACCACTGTAACAAGTACTAGTGACTAAAAACTGAGGGTCATGCTGCTGAACACTAGGAGTTTAAATGTCAAAATGCACTCTCTCGAGGCACTCCTCAGCATGGAGAACATTGATATTTGTGCAGTAACGGAGACCTGGTTCAAGGCTCAAGAGAGCACCCCAGTGATTCCAGGCTACAACTCATACCACACATTTCGGCTGCAAAACCCGGACCGAAATACAAAGGGAGGAGGCGTATCCATATTCATCAAGGATAACCATACCTCCAGACTGGTTGCAAAGTATGATGCCTCGGAAATCATCCAAGTGCAACTGACAATGGGCAAAACTGCAATCCAGATTGTAGCTTGCTACAGGATCACCTTCCCAGCCCCGTTACATGCATTCTTCTTTTCTCGAGGCACTGGAAAACATGAGAGTCCAACCCAACACCCTTGCTGGGTGATTTCAACTACCCAAACATCAACTGGGAAAACTACGGAAGTACTAATACCTTTGCTCAGTGCTTCCTGGAGTACATTAACTCCAATGCTCTGGACCAGCTTATTAACACCCCCACAAGAGGTAAAACTATACTGGACCTGGGTCATCACCAACATGAGGGACAAATGCTCCACACCTGTGTTAAACTCATTGGTCAGATCAGATCATAAACTCATCACCCTAGATATCCACATACCACCCTCACCCCCCACCTCAAAAGAAACCATGGTGAAAAACTTCTCCAAGGCGAACTTTATGCTACTCAAGACAGAGGTGGCAAACCGCTACTCCCCAGCAGAAAGGCAATATGATTGAATTTGCTATATCCTACACAAAAGCACTCTACAAGCACCTACATGAGTTCATGGACTGTGCTATCCCAAACAAGACCAGGACCCACTCCTCCAAAAAGAGGAAACCAGTCTGGTCGACTTCTGCTATAAATAAGGTCTATAATAGAAGTAAGAAATTATTGCAAAAAAGAGTAAAAACCCAGGAATGGAGGGGCTCCCTGACCAACCTTAGCAAAAAAGCTAAGAACCCTCATAAAAACCTCTAAGGCGAGCTTTGAAAGAAAAATCACAACAGACACCAAAGACAATCACAAAGCATTTTTTAGCTATGTCAAAAACCTAAATAACAACTCGCAGATCTGCTCTGAGCTACAGCACAACGGTTCAAAATTCATGGAAACAACTGACATCGCCAATATACTAGCAGATAGGTTCAGTGCAAACTTCACCCCACCCTCACCCCCCCAAAGGGCCCATTTCCATATCAGAAGATTGTACTGCCACTAAAATCACAGACACTCAGGTGAAAATAGCACTTTCCAAGGCATGAAACACGGCATCCATGGGACCAGACAGCATCCCAGGCTGCGTACTACATGAACTCCAAAACAAATTAATCCCTCACCTTAATACTATGTTTAACCACAGCCTCAGGCTATGTGCCTACAGAATGGCGCACGGCAACAGTTATACAACTCCACAAAGGAGGCCAACACCGAACCCGGGAATTACCACCCCATCAGCCTGATGAGTCTCGTCTGCAAGGCCATGGAGCACATCATCATGGAACTCATAAACAAAGACATTGGGAACCTACAAACCCTTGACCCCACCCAGTTTGGGTTTGTAAAGGGAAGGTCTTGTCTCCAAAATCTGGTTGACTTCTTCAAAATGGTCACTAAAGCAATAGATGAGGGAAAGGTGGTTCACACAGCATACCTTGATCTTGCAAAGGCCTTCGATATCATTCCCCACTCTGGAATTATTGAAAAACTCACCAACCTAAATATAAACCCCTATGTTACAAGATGGGTTGCTAACTGGCTCACGGATAGAACCCATTCAGTGAGAATAGGAAACGCTAGATCCGACTCCAAACCTGTGACTAGTGGTGTACCACAGGGCTCAGTCCTGGGACCCCTCTTGTTCAGTATCTACTTCTTGGAGGTACAAGAAAACATGGAGGGACTATGGCTAACAAAGTTCGCAGATGACTGCAAATGGGGTGCTATAATTGAGACCCCTACTGATGCAGATATCCTTCAAAAGGGTCTTACGGACACAGATACGTGGTGCCAAAACCACGGCCTCAAGCTAAATGCCAAAAAGTGCATCGTCATCCCCTTTGGGAAAAACCAAGTACCTATGAATTACAACATAGGCGGTAGCCCACTTACCACAGAGAGTGTGACAAGAGACCTAGGGACTCAGGTGGATAGTAACCTCTCCTTCGACAACCATATTGCTAAAGTGGTTAGAAAATCCTTCTACATGACCCACCTTATCACAAAAGGGTTTGCATCCAGGAATAAGGATGTTATTGTCCCCCTCTACTCATCACTCATTAGACCCATTATTGAATATAATGCCCCGTTCAGGAGGTACTTAACAAGACATCTGCAACAACTGGAGAGGCCTCAAAAGTACCTCACAAAGAGGATAACGGGCCTCAAACAGTTGCCCTGTGCCATGAGGTTAAAAAAACTGAGACTGTACTCGGTCGTGTACCGACTACTCATAGGTGATCTCTGCCTGACATACAAGGCTATGTCAAACCCCGAATTGTTAGAAATGCTCCACCTAAGGAAAACCCAATCCATCAGAGCTACTCGCTCAAGGGACGTAAACCCGACATCAACAATAAACAGGACTTGTTGGAGGGACAGATTCATGTCCCAGAGACTCCCCTTGCTCTGGAATAAGGTCCCCATAAATGTGAGGCAGAGCTCCTCATTAGCACTCTTCAAGAGGAATCTTGATGAGTGGATGGGAAACAGGAAATTCACCCCGGGAATCACTTTGGTGGCCCTGCTAGAGAGGGGCGCAGGAAACTAAACCACTTGGGAGGGAAGCGTAAGCAAAAAATTTTTTTTGGCTAGGCTTAATTATGTCCTAGGGCCAATAGCCTGGTACCTAACTATGAACCTATGAGTGGATGGGAAATAGAAAATTCACCCTGGGGATCACTCCAGTAGCTCTACTCGGCAGAGGCACTGGGAACTAAGGTTGGGTGGCACGATGCCAGGGTAATCCTATGGTCTAGGCTTGTAAAGACTCCAGTGCCATTAGCCTAGTACACATGTATGAACCTATGAACACAAAAAACGAGAAATTGGAAGCTCTTTTTATGGATATGGACAGCAAGATACAAGCAGTTAAATAGTTTCATATACAGTTCAGGCATGTTTTTAACAACCAGAGGAGAAGTTGTGGAGAATAACTAACAAACAGTTGAAGGAATGTATCTATTAAGGTAGCAGGGCAAGAGTTAAGCGAGATAAGTTGATCTGTTCCAAAATAATAAGGTGGTTTAGGATTACCTGATTTGAAGGGTTGTTTTACAGCTATAGTTAAGGCTCACATACATAACACAAGCAGAAAGTTAAAATTTAAAGTGGAAAGGGATGAAGATGAAGTGGGGGAAGTTCAAGAAATAAGGAGGGAGAGGGACTTTGGATGGAGAATCTTAAGGAAAATAACACCAACCATACAGAATATCATATTCATAAAGTAGCAGAAAGTATTCAAGAAACTAAGCCAACACGAGAACGGTGAAAGGAGATTTTTGCCAATAGGGATGACTGAAAGTACAGGCAACAGAAAATAGGCAAGGGGGGCTGGAATTTACTGAAGGACTCTGTCAAAAGAACCAAGGTATTGGGAGCAAATATACAGACAGAGAAAGGTAAAAAGATTGGGATGAGGCCAAGAAGACATTTGGACTGCAGTTGAGAGATTGCCTTTCCTACCAGAGATTGACATCTGAATATAAGTGAAGAGAATAAGAGAAGGGAAGGGAACCCTAAGTGAAAGACCTGCTCTGGTAGAGTTTTTAGCTGAATTGTGAACAGAAGCTTCTGTTAATAAAGGGATAGTTAGTACAGCATATAAAACATTGCACAAAATAATTATAAAAATCAGAGAAGGTACGAAAAGACTGGGAAGAGAGACTGGAAAAACAACTTACAAGGGAACAATGGGAGGACAGATGTATGGCTCCCAAGTTTGTAACAAAATCCAGAAGGTTTAGGATTTTGCTTGGAAGTGTTTGCATACATATATTTATACCCCAGGCAGACTTCAAAGATTTTTTTCCTCAGGTAGACAGCAATGAGGAAGAAAGAGGGAACTGGGAACGTGTTTTGAGAGTGTAATGAGTTAGCAGATTTTAAAAATCCCCTGCAGAGCACTGGGTGAGCAAACAGCTGTAACTAAGGAAATTATTCTTTTGAGATGGGACACAGGATCTAAAATGCCTAGACGTGGTAAGGCCTTGTTGAGTTTAATTCCATTGGCTGCCAAAAAAGCAATTACTGTATTTGAAGTACTGACTACTTTAAAAGAGAGAAAAGAACTGGAAGCAGGACCTTTATAAAGGGGAAGGAGAAAATTACATACAAATACATGAGTAATGTGGGAATAATACATGCAGAATAATGTTCAAGAAGAGGAGGAGAACTGATGTTTAACAGTAGGGAGGAACTGAACAATTTATGTAATGTTGGCGTGATGATAGTTACCAAAAACAGAAAGCGTACGTGATATATAATATATGTAAATGGAAACATGCTAATATGGTTTATTTTTTTTTTTTATTAATGTATGTCTGTCTATGTCTTAAGTGACAAATTAATAAAGTTGCTAAAAAAAACTTCATCCTGTAGTCAGTTAATTACCTGAAGGCAAAAGATAATATAGCTGGCAATCCATTTGGACATTATGAACCCTTTTTGCTTGTAACAAAGGAAATAACAGTATAGTTTTGTAGGAAAACACTATAAATGTAGAAGTCTGAGTATGTCAACTGTTGCAGAAATAACTTTTGGGACTTCTGCTGCCGAAGGCCTGATGTCCAGTCTGACTTCCAGAATTTAACACCCTTCCATCTCTAGGCTAAGCAGATGCCATCCAACCTGGACATCAGAATATCAATAGTGTAAGACGGAGGTCTGCCTGCACTGTCTTTGGTTCTTTATTGACATAGCAATGTGCATCTAAATCTGTCTGAAAGCACAGCACTGGCTGTCCTGACAAAGTAAACCCCCAAGAAGACAGCTCAACCAGAATATCCACAAACTGACTCTCCAGATTTTATTTCAACCTGAGAAAAGAGCATGTCTGATTAAGTTATATGGGGCATTTGGGGTGGATCAGGTTGTCGTCCAGGTATGGAAAAATTTTGGATGCCTTGAATTCTGCAGGAGGCCACCACAGGAGCCAGGCATTTGGTGAGGACTCTTGAAGCAGGAGAGAGTCCAAAGACCAAGGCTAAGAACTGAAAGTGTGAGGAACCAGCAGCAAAATGCAGAAATTTCCTGTAGCTGGGCCTTATAGGTATGTAGAGGTAGGCGTCCTTTATGTCCAAGGTGGCTAGAAATCCCTTTGTTATCAACAAAGGAAAAAGGTTTAAAGAGTAAGCATGCGAAAGGTGGAGACCTGCAACAACAGGTTGAGGTGACAGAGATCCAGGACAGGTCTCCAGGGTACATCCTTCCTGGGCACCAGGAAAAGTCTTGAAATGAACCCCTTTCCTTTTTCTGCCAGAGGAACCAGTTGTATGGTTCTTTGAGAAAGGAGACTGTCTATGACTGGCTGGAAAAGGTGGAGTTGGTCTTTGGGTGGCTGGGGAATCCCTCTGGGAGAAGGGGGAATGACCCAGGACATAAAATAGCCCTTACCTATGATGGAGAGGACCCACATGTCCGAGGTAATGAATCGCTAAAGGGGCAGACAGTAAGAGAGCTTTAGGGACATGGGGGGATGTGGTGGGAGTCAGTGAAGGCAGGTAGTCACAGGCTATCTGCCCTATCCTGAAAGGGAGTTTTCTGGGCAGGAGTATGGGCAGACTTAGAAGGGGTCTGTTGTTTCCTTGGGGCTTTTCTCCCTCTAGAATGGGATGCTGGAGCAGAGTGTTTCTTAATGAACTGTGTCTTTGATGGATAGTTCCTGTGAAATTTAGGAACAGGGTAGACGAGCAGGTGTTTAAGTACTTGCAGCTCCTTCCCTTTCTGCTGAAGGGCCTTAAATAGCTCAGCCACTTTAAATCAAAAAAGGGCAGAGTTATCTAGGGATGCATGCATTAGTTTTGCCATAATGTCATCGGGTAAGGGCTGAAGCCTTAACCAGGAATATCGTCTCAGGACTGAAGCTGAGGCAGCTGATCTTGCAGAAGCTTTTGCTTTCTTAGCTGCAACGAAAAGAGTGCCTACTGACTTGTGATGAGAGATTAATGAGGCTAGAAATTTGAGCTTTGGAAGGTGCATCTGGAAGGTCAGCTAAGAACTTGATGACCTGGGTCAAAAGTGACAAGGCATACTTGGACAGCTGTGTTTGATAATCTACTGCCCTGAAGGCAAGGGTAGAGGAAGTATAGACTTTCTTACCAAAGTGCTCTAAGACCTTACTGTCCTTGTCAGAGGGGAGGACTGAAGTAGATGGCAATAATTTAGATGGCTTGTCTGCAGAGACTGAGACAGTTGCAGGGTCAGCTACAGGGCATTTGATCAGAAATTTTGCCCCTTCAGGGACCTTGAAGAACCTGTCTGCCTTCCTGGGAGCAGGTGGTTGGGAGTCAGGGTTAACTGAGGCTACACTGAAAGCATCCAAGAAAGCTGGTAATACTGTCAGAACTGCAGAAGGAGCAGAGCTGTCCATCTGCAGGAACTCATAATATCTTTTTTGTGCCTCAGACATTTCTGAAGAATCTCACTTGAAAAATTCCCTCATTTTGGAAATTGTCTCCCCACAAAGTGAGGTCCTCTGTTGGGGAATCAGCCTCAACAGATTCATCCTCTGGAGAAGCATATCCAAGAGGAGAAGGCACCTGGGAGACATAGGAGAGGTAATCCTCAGAACAGGAGTCTGAGGAATCCTCAGCTTCAGGTAGGATGACATCCTCAAATTGAGGCCTGGGACTGACAGGAAGAGAGCCAGCCTGTGGGGATCCAGGCACAGCAGGCCTCAGAGCCATGAAGGCATTAAATAGGCTTTGTGAGAAAGCCTGCCAATCTGGTTGGCTTTCAGGAGAGGAGAGCGATGTTTGGTTTTGGATTTCTTTTTCAATGAAGGCGTAGGCCCTAAGGTAGGCCTAGTATCTGAAGAAGGCCTAGGATCAGTGGACTGAGAAGCAGAGGAAAGGCCGGTCTGGGCAGCCTGAGGAATCCTGTGGTTTCATTCAGTGTCGCAAGACAATGTCTATAAAACCTCCCCGGATGTGCCTTCCGCTCTAGGTGCTGTGGAATCCTGAGGGGTACCCGCTAAACCTGCAACAGCAGACTCTGAGTCTTCCTCCAGGCAAACATCAGTCACAGGAGGGACATTGGATGGTGGAGGAGAAGCAGTAGCGACTTTGGGCCTAGAAACTTTGGCCTTCTTTTTATGTGGTTCCATGGATGAAAATGACAACCCTTCCATCCCTAACGCTAAACATTTTAAGAAGCTGATTTTCTAAATATGTATTCAAGGCATTCAGGTGGCTGCGTAGGGTTTTCAGCACAAAGGCATGACAGAGCGCAAAAGAAAGATGGTCGTGTGTAGGCAAACAGATCTATTTAAGGTGTACCCCACCTGTGGACAATGTCCAGAAACACATCCCTGTGAAGCATCCATTCGTGGTACTGTGACATGGACCTGCTCAAGGTGTCTGCCTGAATATACTGAGCTGAAGGGATATAAACTGCCTGCAGGGAGATTCTGTGTTGGGCTGCCAGGTCCTATGCCTGGACAGCAAGTCGGCAAAGCAAATAGGATTTGGTTCCTGTTTGTTTACATACCAAAGAACTGTAGTATTGTCTGTGAACAATATGTTAAGGGTAGGAATGTTTTGCCAAATGAAACAATGCTAACATCTTTCCACATTTAAATGAGACAGTTTTCAGCATATTAGATATTAACTAGGTTAAGTTCTTTCTGAAGTGTACAGGTTTCACGGTGGATCTTGACAATAACACCTGGTTTACAGCCATTTGCAAAACTAGTTAACTGGAGCTCAATTTAGAGAACAGGGAAGCAAATGCCGAAAGGGAGAGGTTCCAGTACAGTGCCCTGTGGGATGCTGGTGGTTATCGTTATATTTTTAAATAAGGCATCTGCCACATGAAATATGTGGGCTCTGCCTTTTACCCAGTTTGCTATCCATCTTACCACATAAAGATCTGTACCTAAAGCATTTTACTTACAATGCCTGTATGAAAAATAGGATTAAATACTTTGGCTAGGTCAAGAAACACTATATGAACAGAATGGCCACTGCCATTAGCCTTTGTGACCCTGCTGAAGAAGCTAACTAGATTTATTATGTAGTATCTCCCTTTGACAAAGTTGAACTGTTGAGAGTTTAGCCTAATGAGATTTCTAATAGCATTTCTAATCTCATCAGTTATGCTAAACTCCACAGTTGTTGAGGCTGACAGTTCTATAATTATGAGGGTTTATGACAGGATTACTCTTGTGTGGGTGGATGGGGGGGGGGCATCACTAATGCAGTGCCCCATAATTCAGAAACACATCTTATCGCTAAGCTTAGGTTAAACAATCTGAGTAATGGTTTGCTGAGGGCATACTTGGCACTGTTTATTAAACGTCTGGGTACGTTGTCAGGGCCTATGGAGTTAGCATTTCTGGTCTGTGATAGCACCTTCAGAGCATGCCGCTTGGTGATAATAGGGGGGTAAGGGATTCTAGGATAGATGAAGTTTGGATAGATTTTTTTTTTGGGGGGGAGGATCAAGTTTGCAATAAACCTGCTAGTAAATTGCGATGTCTATTGGATCAAAGTAGGTTGCCCCATTCAGGATAACTTCTGAGCATTTCCGGATGCTGTTCTTCAGAAGCTAGCCTACAGTTCACGGGTTACTTCATTGGCCCTAACATTAGTTTTCACTTCCAATGTAATTTTTTTTTTCTGTGGCAATTTTTTAATACAATCCTTATTATGAAGAATTTTAAATCTGCTGTAAAATGTAAGAAGTTTATGTTGGAAGACCACTAATTTCCCATTGTATTTTGTCTGCCATAACAGTCTGTATTCTCCTTTGTGTTTGGTACTCTCTCTACAGCCCCTGTACAACAAGGTCTTGCAACAGGGTTTGCACTAAATGCCTTTGATCTCTTGGTATTGGAGGGAAACCTGAGAACTCTTGGGTTTCTTATGAACAGTGGTATGTATCCACAGGTCCAACAGCTTTAGCACACACTGGTCCTACGTGACTGTTTTTTTCCAGAAATTTGCCTAAATGGCTTCTCATCATTTGGGAAGGGATGGTTTGACTGCAGAGGTTTATGAAGTATGGACTGGGGTGGGATTTGTAGTTTGTCAGGAAGGAATAAGTAAGGATGACGTACTGATGTTCCCATGGAGAGTTCCATCCCTAAGGGCCCCCAGATTCTACCTTACACCTTTGGGTGTTGCTATCTATTTCTAAAACAGTCTTTATTTTACCCTTTTCATGTATTTCTTTTTCCAGTGTCCGGTAGAAAGGATAGCTTTTGGCTACGTTGGACATTTAAAAGTTCAACCCTGACATGGTTTGGCAAAGACTGGGTTCTCTGCCAAGGCTTGTCTACTCAACTCAATAATATCTGCTAGCAATCAATTAATGAGAAACCATAGTCCTAACTGTTGGCAGGCTGGACAGCAACAGCCTGGAGCTCAGAATCTATGAAAATTTAGACATTAAAAAACAATTATTCCTTATATGTTCAGTTAAATAATGTAATTGCATTTAAACTGCTTAAACGCATCTCTAAATACCAGAAATTCTGTACCATGACTACACTGAAACAAAGCACTATGTAAACTGCCTTTCAAATGCAGTAGGTTGAATAAGACAAGGTAGCCCACAAAACTAGTGCTGCAGGAGTGAAGCACTAATGAGTACAATCTGTGCTGTAGATGTGAATGAGTTCAAACAAGCCTCATTGCTACTGCCCAGTATGATGCTTGCATACTTTCATAGTCACATTTGATAGACTGATTAGTCACCTTTGAAATGGGTGACAAAACTCTAGCACTTTCTCTTTCAGATCTTTGTCTGAAAAATCCTATTTTTTTCTTCTCCTTCAGTTTGGTTATAACAGTTCTCTGACACTTTACCATTTGTGTTTGGCAATGAAGAGCGCTAAAGGGCAGTATAGTATGGCTGTAAGTTTTCTTGTCGAGTATCTTGCTCTTCATATCATTAGGAACTGTCTTCTTGTTACTGGTTCTTTTGATGGAGCACAAGGACATCATAGCTGGATCAGTACGTGGGTTCTTAGAGATACTTCAGGAGTTTCCAATCCTATAAAAAATTTGGGTAAGTGTCCTAGGAGCAGAGGGTAGGAAATCTGGTTCTAAGGATGTACTACAAAAAGCATCTTCTAAGAACTGGGTGAATGGCTAGCAGCTTAGGCTCTGGCAGAACCAACTACCCATATTTTTTTCTGAATTAAGAAAAAGCCCTTAAAATACCACCTAAAGAGTTCCTTCATAATATGAATAGTATCTCCAAATGCAGCATCCTCTGGATATGATGCAAAGGATAGACTGTCCTCAGTGTCAGACTAATACATGGAGGGTGAAGACGTGTGGTCCATATAAACCAGGTTTCCTATCTCTGAATCACAGGACTCAGAGTCCTCCAAGGAAGACGTTTCCTTTTTCTTCCTTTTTTTAGTGTGAGAACCCCTGACACTGATGCCTGTTCACAGCAGACTGTAGGTCTTTCAAAAGATGAGTAAAGTCTTGTGCCAACCTCACTAAGACTGGGTAAGCAGCCTGGGATGAGGACTGGGATCAGGTCTGCCCAGCTGCTGCAGTGGCAAGATGGTAGAAGTACTTCTCTATCTGGACAACTAGCCCTGGCCATGCATATACAGATTACTTTAGAGGCCTTCAAATGTGAGCAAGATCTTCTTGATTTTGGAACAGCAGATATCTCACGTTTGCTAATGGTTACCCAGATTTAGGAACCAGTAGCCCAAGGAGAGGCATAATGACCAAACAACTATAGGAGGAATATGTCTCAAGAGAACAAGCTTTTAAATGAGAGTATGGTGGCATCCAGATGGGCAACTCCAGAGGCCTCAGTCAAAGTAGATGCCAGAGTAGGGGGCTACGAAAGTACTTCAGGGAATCTGGCACCGTAAAGTTTATGGGTGCCTTTGGATTCCATCAGTATGTCATCCACCTACCAACACTACTTCTCTTTTGGGCACTTCTCCAAATGCTTCCATTTCTTAAGCAGAACATCCATAGTGGATCAGGACTGTGTTGTGGCAATCTTAGACAAGATGCATTACTTTCTCTGGCTAATGTGATCTCAGAAATGTTCAGTTCTCCACTTAAAGCATTCTGATTAAACTAGCAAAACAGGAAAAAAACTATCTACATCATGCTTTTTATTCCCAAACAAAAATAAACACTTACTGTGGAAGTCCTTAATGCAGAATCTGATTTAACAAATAACTTACATATTTACATTCTTCTCAACAACAGACAACTACAAATCCTGCTGCCAGAAAGCTCCTGCTTCTAGCATGCCATGTAAAAGAAAAATGTAAGATATGAGCTTCCCCAATGGGGCACTTATATGAAGATCTGTACATCTACTGCTGTAGTAAGTTTCTAAACACTTGTACTATGTCCATCACAGGGATAACTGTTGTAGGACCATTCACAAAGAATGGCAAAAGTACTAAAGTGGTAAATGCCCTGAGCCTCAGTGGGGGGCAGAGGCTATCATGCCCTTCAGGACTGCAGGGCATAAGTTAATGTCAGCATCTCTTTGACACTGACGTGGTAGTTCTGGGTCCTGAGTCTAGTTTCCCTGGACTCTGAACTATCCAATGCAACCCCACACCCAATCACAGTCTGCTGTACTAGAGAGTGTTTTGACTGTTCTGGAAGGAGGTAAAAAGGCATCCCAGATTCAACTTACCTGAGCAAACAACCAACAGAACTCATGGGAAGTGAAAGGATAATGAGAAGGTTTCAGTCAAATTTGTACAGGAGTTGTGGCCACTGGTCTCTAGTGTAATACTGGATCTTACTCATGTGGAGGTTCACTAAAGGAACCACAGGAGCACAGCATGAAGTGTACCCCTGTGCCTTCCGAATCACCTTGGTTGTCAAGTGACACTTCCTGACACAGCTGAGAAAGAAAATGTTAATGAGGGTAACTCTGCCCTGTGAGAAGAACACCCAGCTCACTGTGGTATCCAGCACTACTCCCTGAAATGTCTTGACTTTAATAAAGGACAACCTTGGCTTTTGTAAGACGACAGAGATCCACAGCTTGGTAATACAGCATACAGTAAAATTCAGAGCTTCCCTTTGCTCCTCCAGAGACTAAAGCTGAATTAAGTAGTCATACAGGTAATGGTAATGTCTGTTACCCCTGACATATCAGATGTGCAAACAAGGGGGCTAAGCGTTTGGTGAATACCCTGGGAGCACTGCAGAGCCCACAGTGCAAAAACTTGAAATGAAAATCACAGGACCCTGGAGTCTGAAAAACTTCCTGTGGCCTTGAAAGACATTAACATGGAAGTAGGTGTTCTTCATGTCCAAGGTGACCACTGGGGGCCTGAAACAGCAGTAGCAGCAAAGGCAAAAGAGAATGGTGGGTGTACATATAGAATTTTCACTCCAAATGGAAAGACTCAGAATGGGCTTCCAAGCACAATTTTTTTCTTGGGAATAGGAATAATCTGTAATAAAACACTTGATCATTCCTCTACTGCAGGTCATCAGCTGGTCAAGCAATGAACCTGCAAAGTTACCCAACTCTGAGAAATCTGTAGGGTGATCATGACAGACAGCAGGTTCCTGAACTCTATTTTGCATCCTGATGCACTCAGATCTCTCAGCCAAGTGTCCAAGGTCAGGTTATCTCCTGACTCTTGAAAAGCCTCAATATTTCCCTCCTGTCTGGCTTGGAAAGAGAAAGCATGAATGTGCAAGATAATCATAATTTTAAGGAGTTATGACCAGGAGGTAGACTTACCACATTCCTGCTGTTTGCTTCTTTCTCTAACTATCCTTCTCAAAAGCTTTCTTTTGTTTGAATTGTTTGGCCACGGTTTGTTTCCAATAAAAAGGACAACTGCTTTGTGGGGGAGTTTATATTATACTCAGGGACAGAGGGATGAAAAAGTTGCTTCACTGTTGGAATAGTCATCACCTTTCTTCAAGTCTTTTGAAGACTTCTTGGAACAAAGCACTACAGTGCAAATACTTATCCAGAGAGGCTTTACAGATCTGGACTCTTGCATCATCAGGCAATGGTTGTATCCTGAGCCATGCATATCTTGTTAACACTGTTCCTGAAGCTGCAGTCCAAGTAAATGCATCTATGGCATCACACCTACATTTGATGGCATGCTTGACAATTTCTGGGCAGTCTGGTTAAGTTTCATCCTTAGAGCAGAATTTCACACAGAATTTGTCATAACATTCTCCTGTTTTAAAATATCTCTTTGATACTACAGTACGTGGATTTGATATCTGATTTCTTTGATATCCAGTGCTGCAGAAGCATATACCTATGCATCAAAATGGTCCAACAGATAGCTTTCCTTATCATTTGGTAAAATAGCGTTAATAGTTGCCAGTGTGAAGCCCCTTGCTGCATCTACAGAGATGACCACAGGACCAGCTTTCACATTTTGTTAGACATCTCTGGCCCCTTCCACCACTATGTAAAACTGTGTGGGTTTCCTGGGTACAATGGTCTGTGAATACGACTCCAAAAATGCATTCTGGAAAGCATCTTCATAGGATCATAGGCATGGAAAACCTATGGGAAGGCTTCTGTATGCGTAGCAACTTAAGGCAATATCTGCAATATCCAACATCTCCTTAAAACCCCCCACACAATGCTTGTTCATACGGTTCAAAGTCTCCATGAAGGTGATGTCTTCAGGTGGAGGCCCAGATGACAGCATTTCATTGTTAATCTGTTGTATGTCAAGGGGGACTATATCTGGGAAGTCAGACTAAACCTCTATTCTTCCTTCTGGCTAGCATCTAAGTTGAGTGATGGGTTGGGCAAGGAAACTATTATCCTCTTTGACAGGCTGAAGTATTCAAGGAGTTGGGCTTGATGGTCACCGGAAGTGGAATGTTAGACCTTTGCCCTGGAGTCACATACTCTTCAGTAAACCTTCAGTAATCAGAGAAGGTCAGATCAGGAGCCAAAAAATTGATGGCCTAGGACCTACTGCCTAATCTAGAAAGAGGAGGCCCTTGATGTTTGGATAGGATTACTGTCTAAATTCAGAAAACAGATGAATGCCCTGATACAGACAGATGCTGAATACAAATTGCAGGAATATTGGATGGAAGCCTTCACCTTCCCCACAGGCCTGTGCCACATGTTGGCTCAAACTGGACACCTGGCAACTGGCATTTGGTAGTAACACAAGGGAAATAACAATTGAGGTCTAATTACCAATGGCCAGCATCACCCTAGTGACTGTTTCCAAATGGGCATCAACAGAATGCTGGTGCCTCAGAAGCTGGAGGATTGCCAACAGATGACTCAATGGAACACAAACTCTTAGGCATGTGTGGGAGTGATGGTATCTCTACAGCTTCCTGAGCTACAATTTTCTGGGGCATCTCCTTCTTCCTATGGCAATTAGCTTTCAGTTTCTTCTGGCCAATAGGGGAATGAATCTCTGCAGAAGAAACTACTGGAATGGGTGACACTGGCTTAATGACAGGAGCTTCTGGTGCTCTGGGAAGGCCTCCTTGTGGTTTCTAGACCTATTCATTGTCTATTTGTTGAAGTACTAAGACTTTTTCAGATGTCAATAGGGTGATCCTACCAAAGAAAGAAAAGGCACTGAATATGGAAACCACTTGACAAGATTTGTGCATCACAAGTACCACTTGGTGACTTTTTACAGGGACATCCTTAGCCTTGGTAAGGGGTACACACTCCAAAAACTGCTCAAGCAAAAAAACAAATCATCTGTAAACAATAACCACAAAGCTAGGAACAATAATTAGATAAAAAAAAAATCCCAAATAGGGTACTTACTGCTGTGGAAGTCACCTTGAGGAGACTAATGATACAGAGCAAAGCACCTTGATCATAACAAAAGCAAGGGAAGATGAAGTAGGTATCTCCCCATTTTTTTACCCAGTATCAGCCTGCTGTCTCTAGCACAAGGAAAAGACCAGTCTCTGGAGAAGGTGTCCAAAACTTTGGATGTCAGGCCAGACGGGTTGTTCATCCACCTTTGGTGAATTCCCATTCTTCTAGAATGATAGTTCAATGTCGAGCCCTAGGATGAACAATAATAGCTACAACTACATCCATTTTAGCTTTTCCTTTTCAGTGAAAAGCAAGAACTAGGTATAAAACTAAGATTCCAGTAATACACTGGAAGGACATAAAACAAGCAAATTAATGTGATGTGAAAGCCTCTTCTGTTCAGTAAGAATGCCTGACAAAAATATGTCAGGCACAAAAGAATGCAAAAAACATCATCAGAAGCTGTATCCCAGTATTACTCATGGAAAGCAATTTTTTTAAACAAGAAACATCTTTATATAATTATCATTTAAGACATAGGGAATCATACATTTATATTAAAGAAAACAAACCATACTGACATATTTTCAGTTGCAAACATTACACATCACATATAATCGTCTATAAAGTAATTGTCAATCAAATATTACAAAACTCATTCAATTCCTGACTTCCCTTAAACCTCCTTCCGCCTCCAAAACATTATTCTGCATGCATTGTTCCCACAATTCCCATTTTTTCTATGTAATTTGCTCCTACCCTTTTCTAAAGATCCCACTTCCACTTTTTTCATCTCTGTTACTATATTCACTACTTCTAGTATGGTGGGTTTAGACTTCGATTTCCATTTTCTATAAACTGAATTTTTGGCAGCCAGCAGCCAGGCCTTACTATGTCTAGGCAATTCCGATTCTACATCACAGCTCAAAAAAGTCATGTCCTTAGTAACACCAATTTGGTCACTAAGTATTTATAACAGAGAAGTCTGCATGAAATTTTAAAAGTTTGCCACCTCACTACACTCTCAAAATATGTTTCCAGTTACATTTTTCTTCCTCATCACACCTCCAACATTTGCAATCTACCCGAGGAAAATTTGCTGGAGTCTGCTTGGGGTATAAAAATAACTATGCAAACACTTCCAAGCAAACAAACCTATATATTTGGGAGCCATACATACATCCTCCCTTGTTTCTTTGTGAATTGCGTATCCAGTTTCTCTTCCCAATCCTTTCTAACCTCGTTTGATTGATTTCTATAGTTATCACACAATACTTTATATGCCCTAACTGTCTTTTTTTAAACTACAGCTTCTGTTCTAGATTCTACTAAAAACTCTAACCAGTGTTGGTCTCTCACTTAGGATCCCCATATTTATTTCTCTTTACCTACACTCTAGTATTAATCCTTGACAGGGAAGGCAATCTCTAGCCTGCAGCCCAAATGTACTCTTGGTCTCCTCCCATTCTATTACCTTTCCCCTCTCTATTTGCTCCCAATACCTTGGTTTCGTTGCCAATTTTCTCTAGTAAATTCCAACCCCCCCCCCCCCCGCCTGTCCTCTGTACACCTAATTACAGTCATCTTTATCTTCAGAATCTCCTTTTTCCATTATACTGTTGGCTTAGTTCTTAGAATACTTTCTACTACTTTATGAATATAATATTGTATATGGTTATTGTTATTCTTCTTAAGGATATGCATCCAAAATCCCAGTCTCTCCTTATTTCTTGAACTTCCCCAGTTTCATCATCATCCCTTTCCACTTTGATTTATAGATTAGTGTTTGTGCTATGCACAGGAGCTTAAACTTTAGCTCTGAAATACTCCATCAAATCAGATAATCCTAAATAACCTTGTACTATTGCAAGGGTCATCTTATCCCACTTGACTCTGGCCCTCTTCCCCTCCCAGATAAAATCATTAAACTCTTTGTCAATTGCTATCCACAATTAACATTTTCACTGCTTGCATCTTGCTATCCATACCCATAAAATAGAGATTCCAAATTCTCAGTGTTGTATTATTTTTCGTTTAGTCTCTTCTCACATATCCTTAGCAGCCATAACAGAATCTTTTTTAACCCATAACCCTATGCACTTCATTTTATAATATCCCCATAAATATGGCATTTGATGAACCAATTATTGTGTGCGTACACAGATTACAGCTATTGCCTTTGTTTTATTTTCATTAATTTTGTATCCTGAAAAAAAGTTGAAACTGTCTCAGAATGTTTTACAGCACTGGAATGTCTCTCTCTATTTTTTTAGGTACAAAATAATATATGCAAATAAAAGCCAACTTTGCTTGATTACCATACCAATTATACCCTTGAATTTCTGATTCCCTTATTTTCTTTGCCAGTGATACTAAGCATAACTCAAATAATAAAAGGGAAAGATGACACCCCTGCCTGGTTCCTCTGTTCAAACAGAACTTATCAGAGAGGAATCCCCCACTTCAATTTTTACCTACAGTCCCACATATATCTTCCTAATTAATCTTATTATTGTGTCAGGGAATGCAAATGCTTCCACTGTTCTTCTCATAAATCCCAGCTTACTCCGTTGAATGCTTTCTCTGCATCAAGACCCACCAACAACAGTGGCATTTTCTTACATTCTGATTCCCTCTGGATCATCCTTGTTCTATTAATGTTGTTGAATGTTTGTCTTCAATTCAAAAACCACACTGATCCACATCTATCCATTTTGGCATCATCTGTGCCATTCCTTTAGCCACTACAGACACAAACAATTGACAATCATGGTTTAGAATTAAAATAGGCCTGTATGAAGCTGAATCTTATGAGTTTTACCATCTTTAGGTATTACAGCCACCACAGCTTTCTTTCAGAATGTTGCTGCTTCTCCTCCTTTTAAAATACTGTCAAACAAAACCTTCCAGATCTTAATCACTTAAATTTCCACAGGAATGCTACCTATTCTTGGAGACTTTCTTGTAAATTGGTTATACATCACTATTTTTATCTCATCTCCTCCTATCCTGTTACTAATTTAGCTTCATCTATCTCTACCCTTGGGATATTTAATTCTTCCATAATAATTTCCATTTGTACTTTTTATATGCCTAACACAGACTTTCATAAAATTTCTGACATATGTCTAATACCACTACAGTATTTCTGGTTATTTTCCTTGTTTTAGGTTTCCTAAGCTTGGCAACAACCCTTTTTACTTTCAAGTGCCTGAACCATTGTGCTAAAAACTATTGTGCTCTGGAGTTATCATCAAAAACTGTTGATTAACAGCAACCTTTCTTAACTCGTGTATATTATCTAGGTAAATGAGGACACAGGAAGGGAAACTTGTTGAGGCCAGAATGTGGTAATGAGGATTACTCCGCTCTTCTCTTGAGATGCTTTCTGCAGGAATTTAGGAATTATGGGTGAAGGAGGAAATGAGTATAGGAGTCCAGGGGCCAATCACGAATTAGTATCTTAGTGACTCCCCCTCAGGGGGAATTAGAGCATACTACCTTTGCAGTTGGAGTTGAGGGGGGAAGCGAAGAGATTGCACCACAGCTCGTCCCATTGACAGAAAACTGTTTCTACCAACACAGGGTTGAGAGACCACTCATGAGAGAGTAAGACAGACCTGCTCAGTTTGTCTACTAACACTCTTGGTTTGCGCTTAGACTGCCCAATGCCAAACTCTGAGAGCTTCTCAACACAGAGGACAGGATCTGCCTCCCCCTCATTGCTGAGGTTCCAGACTACTGACATGTTGTCTGTCTGGATGGCAATCATTCATGGACAGTGAGCATTTTGAAACGCCTACAATACTTATAGGGCTGCACACGGATGTGAAGTTTGACCTCCAATTGAAACCAAATGCCTTGGACCATTCTTCCCAAGTAATGCCCCTCCACCCTAGTTGGGAGGTGTCTGGAGTCACTGTGATTGTGGGTGGTGGACGAATTAAACAGCGGTCCTGAGAAACTTCTTCTGCACTGATCCACCAGGCTGTGTGTTCCCTGCAAATGTTTGTAATTCACACTGGCATAGACAAGGGGCAGCATCTTATTGACCAATTCACTGCATTGCACACAAACATTGCAGAACCCTCATATAATACCATGCTAAAGTGACTAGAGTTATGGAAGGAAGAGATGTTGGATGCTTGACTCTGTAAGGTGTTTATTCCTGTATGTGGTAAACTGGCAATCTGCATCACTGTATCTAGATGAGCACTATTTTTTTGGCACCAAAAAGAACCTTGAGCAAGCTGCGAATCCTCACTGGCTTGGGGTAACCATTTGGATAACTCTTTTGGTCAGCAGTTTTTCTATTTCTGTAGCTACTGCTTTCCTTTGACTGGGTGGAACATTACAGATTTTTGTACATGTACATTGATTGGGGGGGGCTGAAGGGAAAAGGGTATGTAATAACCTCTGGCTATGATCCTCTGCACCCAAATATCTTTGGTGATGGCTGTCCAGGTTTCCAGGTGCAGTAATAAGCACCCCCCCCAGCTGCCTCCAGAGTGCACCTTTTAGAAATGTTGGAAGATTCTGAAGATCAACTACCTTTCAGTCTCAAAAGTCTGAGTATTTCAACAAAGGAGACATCCTCAAAGGGAGATCTGGAGGACCTTTCCCCTTCACCAAAGTGGTGTCTTTCATTAAGGATTCCTGTGGGGAATCCAAGTGCCTCCTCTTAGACATACACTTCTGAGGGGGCTTCCCACGTGGGATGCTCCAGACAGGATCTGGAAGTTTGATCAGAGTCCTTAATGAGGATTGTCTCTAAGCTAGAATGGACTGGCTGCCCAAATGGGACAGGATGAAGAGACTCATGGATCAACGCAGACAGCTGTGGAGAGGGGGGCCAGAGGGGGGGCAAGTATACCTTGTCCAATGTGGTGGAATGATCTCTCCACTACCTCGAAGGCAGAAGATGATGGAGAAACAAGGGCCACCCTGACAAAAGCCAAAGATACCCACCCTAGATGGCTCACAGAATCAACACAATCCTACCTCAAAACAAAGGCTGGAGCCGAGCTGTCCAACTCCAAGGCTCCAAGAGGAAGGGATGGCTATGAGAGCATCAGAGTCGAATCCAACCCCCGGATCTGGTGCCAACACTACAGCTCTGAGATCCCTCCTGCTCTGACAGTGTCAGTGCCAACTGGATCACAGATGTAGTCAGAGTCAAGAAAGGCCAGTTCTTTAGATCTAAGGAAGACAAATTCAGAACTCTCGTGTACGACTGCTCTGAAATCACAGACTGAATCTGAGTAGGAGTCAACAATTAGGTTTGCCCTGGTCAAAGGCTCACAGGTCTGATGAGACATGGAGACAGTAAAACTCCAAACTGAATCTGGGCCCAAAGAAACTTCCTCATCATCCTGTCCACATCTGCTTCAGTTCAGCTCCTAAATAACCTGACAGATGAAGAGATTGAGGGTGGCTTGGAAGTCCTTTGAGAGATCTATTGTAAAAAATGAGAATGGATCCTAGAGTGTATCTGCTCCAGAGTGAAGCTAGAGGAGTGACTGACCAGTGATTTGGATTTAGCCCTGGTCTAATCCGAGGAACTAGATGGATCTGATGGCTTGGAGACCTTTTCTGGTGCAGCCAAACCCAACACTGAGGAAGGAGTTCTGTCAGGCAATCATGTCCTAGGCTCCTTAACTTTTGCTGATGAATCTCCTGTAGTCTTCTCAGAAGGCATTTTAGGAGGACGGGGTGCTCCAGATGTAGACGCAGAACATGTAGATGGCAGCAATCCTTTCACCACCAACTTATTATGGCGCTCAACCAGTGCTCAGTAGTTAAATCCCGTACAGATATCATATATTCCACGTCAAGATGGGCTGATCCCAAACAATATACACACTCCTGGTGGGCATCAGAACAAGGGATTTTATACACAAAGGATGTACATTAAGCCAGTAGGTTTATTGGTCATCCTGAGGGAAAAAAAATCTAGTCAAAAAGGAAAGAAAAAGAAGATTAGAAATAGTAAAGAAGTAGGAAATACCAACAATGGTAAAATGTTAAATAAGTAATATGAGGTGTACAAGTGGAAAAACAGCAAGGCATGAGGTCTGTAAGAGAGCAGAGAAAAAAATTAATCTTTTTTTCTTTTTTAGCAATATAGTAGAAGAAACAGGGAAAGTAAGAAAAAACAGAATAGAAGTGAATAGAATAGAATATCTTAAAAACTATCAAAAGTCACAAAAAAGCACTTTCCTCAAACACCATCTCCCAAGATACAGTAGACCAGGTCCATTCGCTGAAGTGGCAAACAAGACATGAGGTAATTCAAACTAAGGAGGAGGATTATGGGTAGGGGAAGAAGCTCAAGCTACAGAGCCAAGTTTTTAGAAGTGGCCAAAGTCAGATCGGAGAGCCATCAGTTCAGGAACAGATGAAAAAGACAATATCAGATTTTTTCATTACATTCAATGTTCTTTTATTTACTTGCTTCCACTTAAAACTTGTTAAATTAAGGCAAGGGAAAAATCATACCAATTTTACTTACATTATGTTCTGTAAACATTTACAACCTATCCCTTACCTTAGCAACTTAAGATTACAGCCTATTGTCTTACACATGCTTTTGTCCAGGCTTTCTTCTCTTTTAATACTGCAGTGTGTACATTTCTTAAAACTGAACAAGAAGAAAAAAAGTAGGAAAAAATGGCACCTGTTTACTATAGTATCCCTATAATATAAAAAATAAATAAATGAAAATGTTTTACTATATAACACATAGTATATGTCATGTTTTACAACAATACTGTTAAGAACAAAAATAGTTTTACTTGCAGTTACCTCTTTCCTTCCTCTTCCCCTCTCTTCCAAACATTAATGACACAAAGTAGAGTATATGCTTTTGAGTCCCCTACAAGTATAACAAATTCAACAAAATTCCAATATTTCCCAGTTTTCTTGATCCTCCATATTTCACAAATGTGACAGATGCTTTGTAATCCCACATTTATTCATTACTTTCCGATTTGCTAGTTTTCTTCCTGTTGATCTCCATTCCCACCTTCAGGCTTTGGTTAATTTCCAACATATTCCTGGTTCTTCTAGTCAACCCATGTGCTTTTCTCTGTCACTCACGCATTTTTCTTTGCGACATTGGAAAAGGTTTCACTGGCATAGTCTATGAGCTTTATTATCAGAAGAATAAGAAACAGAATCCCCTTCTGTTTGATAGCTCACTTTTTGTTGGACAAAAGTTTGTATTTCCTTCTTAGCATGTTCTGCATCAAAAAATGGCTTTGAACCTCCAGAAAAATATTCTGAAGATAACTGGATACAGCACCTTGAATCTCCAACCTGCTTCTTGACATTCCCTTATTACTGGAATAAACTTACTCCTCTTCTGCCTGGTGTGCAGTGAGTAATCATTTTCCACAAACACTCTGCTATCTCTAACTTTTAGTACTCTGTCCTTCTGCCACAGTTTTGTCACAATCAACCTTTCCTGCTGGTAAGTTTGCATCTTTACTGGTACAAGTCTTGGCTTCTTTCTCATGGTCAGGTTTGGAGCATATACATGAAGTGCCCTTTCAATTAACAATTTCTGCTATGGAATACCAGTCCAGTTGCTTATCTGTGCTTTCATTAAAATTAATACATTCTGTTCCTTCTGGTTTCTCTGGTACAACAAAAAAAATCTCAGGTTTTCCCTACATGCTCTGTCTTCTAATTCTACCATTTTGAAACATGTCTTCTTGAGTCAGCCAGCCTTTTCTTCATTTCGACCTCTGACTGTTGCAGTTTCATCAGCTCACCTGAATATCTGTTTAAAGTTTCTTCCACTTGTTTCCAGCATTTTGTTATCTGAGTTGATATACTCCCTTCAGTGCTTCATTTATTTTAATCAGCTCTGAGCACATTTAACTTATTTTTCTCTCTACATTACTAAACTCTACTCATTACTGCCTAATGAAATGCTTGATAGCAGAACTGCTCACAGAGTTGACAGCAGTATCAAACACGCAAAAATAGATAAATGAAATAACCAAACTACACTGTTAGAGCTTTCACTTTCTATAGACTTTGTATCTGGGAACAACGTTTTACAGATACCAACACAGCGTGCTGAGTTGATTATAACATTATATTCAGGAAATTTCCTAGCACCTGAGATAAGATGCAAAAAATGTAAACACTCAATGAGAAATAACCACATACTAGTAATGCTGTTTACATGGTGTAATACTGGTGTAATGCAGGTAATGGTCAAGCTCATCACCTTCTATGAGCTAACAACCTATCAATGTAGGTTCATAAACTCTATTCCTGAACTATCTATCTAGGCTACTCTTAAAAGATTGGATACCACTCGCCTTTCTAATCCTACATGGAATGGCACTCTGTAACAAACCTGCTCTAAAATGAAAAGTACTTATTTTGAAATAAGTCACATATCAGGGAACAACAACAAATCCATTATTGTTTCTTGTTTCAAGAAACTGACTCAAAATAAATACATATATTAGCTTCTAGCATGCTATTCCATACACTTATAAATAAATTCTAAGAAACCTCTCAACAATCTACAATTTATTATGAAGACAGGCAGCTTGACAATCCTGTTCTTACAGTTGAAACCTTTAAGATTAATAAATAATTTGTTTTGGAAAATATCACTGTATTCTCTCTAGCATTTTAATGTGAGCAGAACAATAAGAACAGATGTACAATACTATATGTCTTCTAACCACTGATTTGTAAAGTGGTAATAAAACCTGTTTGTCTCTCTTAATAATGGTTCATACTGTAGCCTTGATGATCATAAAGCAGTTCATAATAATATCCACAATACTCAAAAGAAAAAAATTAGCTGTCTATTACCAATCCCAAATCTATTATACTGTTAGCAGAGTCTAACACCATATTATTTAATACAAAAGGATAGCATGGGATTTTAGGACAAAAGTTAATAACCTTAGTCTTTGACGCAAATCTCAGAGATCTTACTTTTAGATCAAAGTTCTAGAGAGTCCATAAATCCCTGCATCCTAAACTGGTCAACAAAAGTTGTAACAATGCTTCTCACTTTACTATCATCAGCAGATTTGTTGACCCGTATCTTGTTTTGAATTGGAAAGTTAGACATAAATACTGAAAAGAATTGGGGGACAATGGCTGACCCCTGTGGGACTCCAACTTCCATATGTTTAACATTAGAAAACACCTCTGATTTTAAGCTTTTGATTTCCTTTTAGTCAATTTCCTGCCCATCTAATTTATACACCCATTGACTTTATTTTTCTTCATGATGTTTAGCATTTTAGCATGGACAATTCAAAGGCCTTAGCCAGGTCCAAGTATATATATCATTTACCAACAGTCCCTCACCTAAGGCTTCCCAAACTGACTGATAAGGAAAGAGCATCCTTCAAAAAAAAAAAAAAAAAAAAAAATCATACTTTATACTCGCAGATATGCTCTGAGCTAGTGCAAAATAGCACAAAATATACTGAATCCACTGATATTGCCAACATCCTGGCAGATAGATTCAGTGCAAACTTCACACCCCTCTTACCCCCAAAAGGGCCGACAACAATACTGGAAAAGTGTAGTGTCTTGGAAATCACAGACACACAGGTGAAAACAGCCCTTTCAAAAGCCAAAAGCACAGCGTCAATGGGGTCAGATGGTGTCCCAGGCTGCATCTTGCACGAACTACAGAACGAACTAACCCCCCACCTAAACACACTGTTCAACTTCAGCCTCTCCATAGGCTATGTGCCCACAGAATGGCGCACAACGGTTATTCCGCTCTACAAAGGAGAGGCCACAACTGACCCTGGTAGCTATCGTCCCATAAGCCTGACTAGCCTGGTCTGCAAGGGTATGGAGCGCATCATCATGGAACTCATTAACAAAGGCATTGGGAACCTTGAAACACTTGACCCGACCCAGTCTGGCTTTGTTAAAGGCAGATCATGCCTACTAAACCTGGTTGACTTCTTTGAGACAGTCACCAAGGCCATAGATGAGGGAAAGGTAGTTCACACAGCCTACCTTGACCTCGCCAAGGCTTTTGACACCATTCTCCACTCTGGAATTATAGAAAAACTCACCAGCCTGAACATAAACCCCTACATCACGAGATGGGTTGCCAACTGGCTTACAGACAGAACTCACATGATAAGAATAGCGGGCTCCAGGTCTGACTCTAAACCAGTCACAAGTGGTGTCCCCCAAGGCTCGGTCCTGGGACCCCTACTGTTTGGCATATACTTCTCAGAAGTACAGGCAAACACAGGAGGACTACGGCTAACCAAGTTCACCAATGACTGCAAAATGGGAGCCATAATTGACTCTCCAGCTGACACGGACATTCTCCAAAAGGGCCTTACTGAGACGGACACCTGGTGTCAAAGTCATGGTCTCAAGCTAAATGCCAAAAAATGCATAGTCATCCCATTTTGGAAAAACAAAACACCCATGAATTACCACATAGGTGGTAGCCCCCTTAAGACAGAAGAGGTAATAAGAGATCTGGGGACCCAGGTAGATAGTAATCGCTCCTTTGACAATCGTATTGCCAAAGTAGTTACGAAATCCTTCTATGTAGCCCATCTAATTACTAAAGGGTTCGCATCTAGAAATAAAGAGGTTATAGTGCCCCTCTACTCGTCACTCATCAGACCCATCATAGAGTACAATGCCCTATTTGGGATGTACTTCACAAGACACTTCCAACAGCTGGAAAGACCAGAAAAGTACCTCACCAAGAGGATTACTGGCCTCAAACATATGTCCTATGCAGCCCGACTGGAAAAACTCCAGCTGTACTCAGTCGCATATCGCCTACTCAGAGGTGATCTCTGCCTGACTTACAAAGCCATGTCCAACTCAGAATTGATGAACATGCTCCACCTAAAGAAATCCAAGTCACTGCAAGCCACTCGCTTTAGTGAGCTAAATCTCGCCACAACAATAAATAGATCATGCTGGAGGGATAGATTCCTGTCACAAAGACTCCCCATACTTTGGAACAAAATTCCTAACTACATTAGGCAGAGCCCCTCACTAACACTCTTCAAGAGAAACCTTAATGAGTGGATGGGTAACAGAAAATACACCCCTGGGATCACTTCAATGGCTCTTCTTGACAGAGGCTCAGTTAGTTAATCAATGGGGCGGTGAAAGCTGACACACTCTGGCTAGGCTTATAAATGCCCTCGGGCAGATTGCCTAGTACCCACCTATGAACCTATGAATATAAAACCATGTCTGATAGAGGTCCAGTTCTGTAAAAGTTGTCTCCATTACAAGAGCACTAATTACTCATTCAAAGCAATTTCCTAGTCTGCACAGCAAACTAATTGGGCAGAAATTGCCAATTAAAAGCAGAAAAGCAACCTTTTGAGATGGGAATAACAATTTTCTCTTTTCAGTTTTGAGAGAGACAGCCATTACAAAGAGACATTTTATAAATAAACTGCAAATAAACAGCTATGCAATCTACTACACTTCTTAGGGAAAAAACATTAAGAACCTCTGGACCAGCAACTGTAGTTGGTTTACTAGTCTTTATAACCTTTTGCATAAGTTCATCAGATATAAGGAGATATAAGTATTGACAATTATCTAACTCTTATAATACAAAGCCTAATTTACATGTTAATCCATTGATTTTTTTTAATTAGTTAGCAAGTTGGGTTGCGTTATTAGAACATCATTAAACTCCACAACTGGAGCAAATAATTCATCTCTTATAAGACTTCTAAAACGCTTAAAAGGAGATTTTTTTATTTGCTGCTGTATGTACTCTGAATATAAATTCATATTTATGTCTAATTAATATTATATTTCTAAATCTATTCCTCCTAACCTCCTGACTATCTATCTTTATTTTTCAAACATGGACACCTTCTGCATTCCAGTCTGCAATGCCCCCCCCCCCCCCTTCTTTGTTTTGTTTTTTTTTTGCGCTTTTGGCAGTTTTTTTGTTCACCATGGACAATTACTACTATCTATGCCTTTTAAAACAAACATTTGGTAGATAGTTCTCAATTAATAAATAAACTCATAAAAAGTACCTCATGAATCCAAAACTTCTTTAGACTCTTCATTTCGACATCTTAACTTCATTAATCATTGCTTGATAATCGGCCTTATAAAAAGCCCTTTTCCATTTTTTTCTAAGTTGCTTTTGTAAAAATCATTAGAATATAACTCACAAGAGGTTTAAATGATCAGATCCATCCAGTTCAGGTAAAATTTCAGAGTCACCAGCAGTGGAACCTTCCTTTACCAGTACCTCATCCAAGATATAACCTTTCATTGTGGGTTTAGTAACTATTTGTGCACATCCTTGCTCCATACTGCATTTTACTGAGGAGCCTATTCCACTGTTATTCCCTGAGACATCCAATCAACAATGGCACCATTTAAATTGCAAGCAGTTACATCTACTTAAAACATTTTACACAAAGCAACAGTAAGCACAGACTTCCAAGATGGCTACACACTCAGTAACAGCTTGTTTCTAGCTCTCCCAGTGAAAACAGAAACTCAGCAGAAAAGGCCAGTAGACTTGTGTTTATGGGTGAGTTTCAGTAACTGGCTAGTAGGTACACAGCCTGGGTGCCAGGAATAAAGAAACACAGAAGACCTGGAAAAATCAGCTACAAAACGTGAGGACGAAACACTGCCAGGGCAGACTCCTACAGCTGTTCAGCAAAAAGTAAAGCAACCTTCAAACATGACTTCCAATAACCTACAGGACGATATAACAACTGGACACAGACCTGGTTAAAATAAACAAAACACTGGTAGAGTATATCAACATAAGCAAAAAAAGGCTGGAACAAATGGAAGAAGTTTTAAACAGATATTCAGATGAGATGATAAAGCTGCAAAAATCAAAGGTCAAAATGAAGAAAAGGTTGCCTGAATATGAGACTGCTCAGGACGAGATGTTTCAAAAAAAATAACATAATTAGAGGATAGAGCACATAGGGAAAACCTGAGATTTCCAGCTATATCAGAGAAGCTGGAAGGAATAGACTGTATTAATTTTATAAAAGCACACATAAGCAACTGGAGTGGTATTCCACAGCAGGAACTGTTAGTTGAACAAGCACATTATGTGTATACTCCAAACCTAGCCATAAGAAAGTGATCTAGACCTATAATAGTAAGGATGCAATCCTACCAGGAGAAGGAGTTGATTCTAACAAAACTGTGGAAGAAGGACAAAATACCTAAAGTGGGAGATAGCAGAGTGTTTGTGGAGAATGATTACTCATTGTGCATAAGGCAAAAGAGAAGTAAATTCATTCCACTATTTTGCAAACACAAATACATAGAAAATCCACCTTTTCTAATGCATATTTGCATTTTGATAGCTGGCACCCTGACCATCAGAAAAAAGCCACTGTGAAAGGGCAGATGGTCAGGGCGGCCAGAATGGTAAGTGAAGAGATGGAATTTATAAAAGAATTAAAATACATCATGCAATTATTCATGAATAGAGGATACCCAGAACAATTTTGTGTCAAAATATTTAATGAAGTGAAAAATAAAAGAGAAAATGGGACATATACGGCAATATTAAAAACAGGTTTATTACACACAATAATACTGGGCAATGAAGGTACAATGGAAAAAGATAACTATAATAATATTCCATTGTATATTATCAGATTTGATGATTGTTTCAAAGAAATAGAAAATATTATAAGGAGAAATTGGGAGTTTTTTGTTAATGATAAAATAGGGAGACATATTTTCAATGGTCCGATAAAATTTGTGTATAAAAAGAGTCCCTCCCTCAAAAATATATTGGAAAATAAAACAACTATTGAAAAATATCAAAATGGAAGAGAAGGGAATTTCAAATGTGGAACATGCAGTATATGTAGTTATATATATTATTCAGGTAGAGAAATAGTGATTAATGGGTGTAACATCAAAATAAAAGGACATTATAATTGTATAACTAAAAATGTAGTATATATAGCTTTATGTCAGCAATGTAAAGCCTTTTATGTTGGTAAAACAAAAAGGAAATTTAAAGAGCGGATTAAAGAACATTTATTAGATATACAGCATAATAAAAATAGTAATGCTCTTGCAAGACATATTATAGAATACAAAGATCATAAATTCAAATTCATGGTCATTAATCAAATCAAACAGGATCCACAAGGTAAAATAACGATGTACCATTTGGACATGGAGGAATTAAAATGGCAAATTTATTTAAATTCATGTATTCATCCGGGAATTAATGAATATATGACCATTATGCCACTATTGAAATTAAATAGAATATATAATAAATAAAATGTGGCATTTATTATTATTATTATTATTATCATTTTTATGTATAAAGATAAATTTCATATAGTATATTAATATATAAGTGACATACACTTTATATGTTGGTCCCATACTATGTGGATTGCATACTATATTATTATAAAATATAATTTATTTGCACTTATATGGCAAAGGAATTTAAATCAATTGTTTTGTAGATTTAATTGTTTTGTATTGATGGTAACGCTGTCTTCATGATATTTAAATATATTTAATATTTATTTATTGTATAAAAATAAGAATTGATGTGTATACATATGAATATTTTATAATATATATGTTATAGTTGGATTAGTGAGATAGGCATGTGTATATAATAGATACAATAGATATATATTATAACAAATACATCAAATATCATATATTTAATATGGTACATAACACAAAAAGTTTCATACATGTATATATAATAGTTAGCATTTTTTAAAAAATTTCTTTATTTATGTATAAGTAAATAATTGTATATTTTACTAGTAGTTTTTAAGTGACAAGTGATACAATTTTATTAAAGTTCATATACAAGAGTTAGGAATGTATAATGTTATGTATAGATATGTAGTGAATTCCAACAAAGTTATTTCCTTTTTAAAAGTTTTTGGAGGGAAATTAAGGTGTCAATTAAGCAATTATTCAATATTTGGCAATGTATAAAATGGTTGAGTAGAAACAGTAATAGTATTCTGAAGAAGTTCGTAAGGACGAAACCTAGGTCAATAAAGAAGTTATTACTGCAGTATTCGTGTGGCGTTTATCGTTTTGTTGGTTGGAAATATAAGTATTTTTTCTCAGATTTGCATTTGTTTCATCTCCTTATTGGCATCGACTACACCTTGCTACAATTCCATCAAGGAGATAGCAGAGTGTTTGTGGAGAATGATTACTCATTGTGCATAAGGCAAAAGAGAAGTAAATTCATTCCACTATTCAGAAAATGTTGAGATGCAGGTGTGAGATTCAAACTGCTGTATCCAGCTGTCTTTAAGGTATTCTTCCCTGGAGGTCAAAATCATTTTTTGTTAAAATGCATGCTAAGTAGGAAATACAAAAGTTTGTCCAACAAAAATTGAGCTGTGAAACAGAAGGAGATTCTGCTTCTTGTTGTTCTGGTAATAAAGACCACACACAGACTGCACCTGTGAAACCTTTTCCAGTATTTCAATGGAAATGGAGAACAGGAAGGGAGCAAAAGAGTTGACTAGAAGAATCAAGAGTATGTTGGAAATGAAGCAGACACAGGATTTGGGTGACGCAGAAGAAAAGTAATAAAATCAGTAACTTAATGTGCGATTACAATGCAATAATTATATTTGTGACATATCCAAAACTCGTAGAAAGACAACAGGCAACACGACTGGAATAACTACTCACAAATTTATTATTAAGCACTTTTCGTCCAAAACATATGGCTGAACTTCATCAGATAAAAAAAAGAAAATTACTGAACAAGTTTAAAAAAGGCTGAAGAAGTCAGCTGATTACCCAACCTTTTAAAAATTTAAAGAAACACCATTTTAAAGTCCTAATATAATAATAAAAACATTTTTTCTTATTATTAATTTAAACCTAAGCAGCAGCAAACCACTCTCAAAAAAACATATAAAATATACCTATGTGTGTAATGATATTATATAGCACCAATGAACAATTCATCTTAAAAAAAAATTCAGTTTTATATTTGTGACATATGACAGAAAAAGAAAATCTGGAAATATTGGACTTTTTTCAAAATTTGTTTGATGTGTGGGGAGTCTAAAATAAATACCATACATTAATGTTCGGAAAAATGCTTGGGGGAAGGGAAGAGAGGGGAGAATGCTAACTGTAAGTAAAGAAAACACTTTCTGTTCTTAATAGTACTGTATTTGTGGTACATGGTTTTCTTTGCATGCTATTTTTAAGTGTAATAGGGATTGTAAACAGATGTTTTTCTTTTTCTCCCCTCTCTTCTTTTTCTTCTTGTACATCTTTGAGAAATATAGGCAATGCAATTATCAAAAAAAAAAACAAAGGGAGCCTAGTTAAAAAGGCACGACAAAGTTTAAATTAATGTGCTTTTTTCATTCTTGCATGGGGAAATGACTGATCAAGGACCTTTGTTTTAAGAGCAAGTAGATGAAAAAGAATATTGAATAATATGAGGATTTTTTTCTTAGCAGTTGCATGTAAGTATACTAAGTAGGATTTCTGAATCTGGTATTCATTCCACCAGGGAGACAATCTGATAAAGAGAAACTGTAGACAGTCTGGTGGAAGGGGACTGGCTGAGGGAAAAAAAACTGAGAAACTGGCTAGGACATAATGTTCTCTGAAAACAATCAGGGGTTTTCCCTGAAAACAATCAGGGGTTTTCCCAGGTGTGACAGCTTTAAAGACAGTGTAAAACCAATTAGACCTGAAGTACAGTTTTCTCTGTTTAAAATGCATGGGGATATTAATAAAAAAGGTGATTTTTTTCACCTTTCTCTCTTTTTCTTTGTTCAGTTTTAAGAAATATAGGCATTGCAATGAAAAAGGAGGAGGGGAGGAGATGGGGGAGAGACGAAGGGTCTCTGGTTAAGAGTGTGTGACAAAAGAAAAATCAGTGTGCTTTTTCCCATGCTTGTGACTGGGCTAAAACCCTGGGTCCAGTAACAAGTTTATTACAAAGCATGTAAATGAAAAAGCATACTGAATGCTGTAAGGCTTTTTTCTGATAAACAAGATACCCTTACCAGTTTTGTGTCTGGTTTGCATGTCACCATCAGACAATTTGACAGAGAAAAATGGCTTGGAGAAAGTGCTTACTGAAGGCATTCAAGTGTTTTCTCAACTGGGAAAGCTATAAAGACATACAAAATCAAATAGGACTTAACAGTAGCACAGGCTGTACCATGCATCTTAGCATGACTAACCTTTCTTTTTGGATAACTTTAGCCTGACTGTGTAGCTATCAAATTAGAACTTATGTTCTTATTAGGAAGCAAAAACATCAATATTTGAAGATGTACATAGTTTTGTGTGTTATTAAGTAAATACATTTTAGGAGGATTTTTTTGGGAGGGGTTGTTTGTTCTGTTTGAGGGCTTTCAAAAAAAAACAAAAAGTTATGTAAGATGTGGTATAGGCACAAGTGGATATGACCAGAAACAACTGTTTAAAAAACCAACCTGCCAAACAGTATACACATGTAACATAAAAGTTGGAACTAGACATTTAACAAAAAAAGCAGTTATACATAAATGGTGGTAATAATAACTATATAAGAAAATGGTGCTTTCTGTAATGTCTTTCAATCTGAATGGTCTTAAAGATAAACATAAAAAAGAAAGAGTAATGAATTACATTAAAAAATGTAGAGTGCACATAACTCTGCTACAGGAGACATACCTGGAAAGAACTGAACATGTGAATTTGATAAAGAAAGGTTTTTAGGATGGTTATTCAGCAAAATATTTGGGGCAAAATTAAAGAGGAGTACTTATATTAATTGCAAGAGGACCTCCAATAGTGATAAGAAGAGGGAAAAAAGATAATAATGGAAGATACATAGTACTATGGGGCTACTGGCTAGGGAGGATGACTACACTGGCATGCATTTACATCCCCACTAAAACTGCTATAATGGAGCTTAAGAAATTTCTGGGAGACTGGAATTTGGTTTGCAACACTGAAGATATGTCTGGGGGCCTCGAAGGGAAAATGTAACAAATGAGGGTAGATTTTTGAAGACATTTATGAAAATGCTTGGCATGGAAGATTTGACTTCAGTACTGGGAGTTTGGAGTGAATTTACATATTACTCACCGAGATAGAAAAACTGGGCTAGGCTAGATAGATTTTGTATCTCAAAGGAACATGTGGACTTAATTGAAGGTCTTGAAAAGCACCCAATAACTACTTCAGATCATGCACCAATAATAACTAAAATAAAAACGCAAGGTAATGAAATAAAAATGAGACATTGTGCTTTCCCACCTACCAGCTGAAAGGAGAGGAATTCAAGGAATGGGTTTTGGAATTAATTCAGGAGCTACTAGAGAAGATAGAATTTTCTTCTGAAAACACAGCTAGGGAGTGGGATAAAATTAAAGTGGAGTTTAAAATTAGGGTGGAAATAAAATAAATGAAGATATGGTTAAACAGTAACAAGAGTTATTTAAAGGGATTGACAAATGTTAAAGTATTGCAGAATAGGGGGAATCTCTCCGAACAAGAAAAGGAGCAACTGCAGAATGCTAAATAGAAAATAAGGGATTACTTCAACAATATGCACGTGTTTAGAAACACTGCTGTTAAGCAACTGTTTTTTGATAATAATTCTAGAGCACAAAAACTTTTAGCACAATGACTGAGGCAACAGAAAGTAGAAAGGGCTGTTAACTGCAAGACAAATTCTGCAGGCTTTGGGGTTCATGGCATGTTTTATACCCCTGACGACCTGACGTCATGGAAGAGGAGACAGCAACCGACGCAGGACCCAAGACTTTGTTATTCAGACCGACTGAGGGCAACTTGCCAGCAAATTACCCAAATGTAATGACTGCAACAGTGAAATATGAAGAACATTAAGGAAGGTAACAAGAGACCCTGTAGAAGTATTGGAAATATTTTGGAAATTTTATGAAAGTTTGTGTAAAGGAGAGAAATACGGAAATCAAGAAAAGGTACAAATGGAAATGTTTATGGAAGAATTAAATATGCCCAGACTAGAGGTAGATAAGGCTCAAATACTAATAGTTAAGACAGAAAGGGATGAGATAAAAATGGCTATGTATAACCAATCTACAGGAAAGTCCCCAGGAATAGATTCTATTCTTATGGAAGTTTGGAGGGAAAAAAATGATAAAGATCTGGAAGGTTTTGTTTAACAGCATTTTAAGAGGAGGAGAAGTACCAGCATCCTGGAAGAAGGTGGTGGTAACAGTAATACCTAAAGAGGGTAAAGATCTATCGGATCCAGATTTGTATATCCCATTTCAATACTAAACCATGATTATAAAGTGTTTAAGTCTATAATGGCTAAAAGAATGGCAAAAAGTGATACCAAAACTGATTGATTTGACAATATTAACAGAACAGTGATGACCCAGAAGGAAGCAGAATGTAAGACAATACTATTATTGGTGAGTCTTGATGCAGAGAAAGCATATGACAGTGTAGACTGGGACTTCATGAGCAGGGCAATGGAAGCATTTGCTTTCTCTGACACAGTTTTAAGGTTGATGAGAAGAATATATTAGGGATCGAAGGCACAAATTAAGGTGGATGGGGTCCTCTCCGATAACATCTGCTTGAGTAAAGGAACCAGAAAGGGTTGTTCACTTCTCCTTTGTTGTTTGCATTACATTTAGAACCACTGGCAAAGAAAATAAGGCATTCAGAAATTCAAGGATATAACTGTCATGGTAGTCAGGAAAAGCTGGCTCTATTTGCAGACAATATTATTTTATACATGACAAAACCAGAAAGGGACATTACAGTGTTGTGGAACATTTTAAGACAGTTTTAGATCTTCTTGGGATACAAAATTAATGAAGCTAAAACAAAGGAAATAGCTGTAAATTATGTACCCACACATAAATTCGTCCAACAATATCCATATTTATGGGGACATGATAAAATGAAATATTTAAGAGTATAGACTAGAAATTACTCTGTTGTGGCAGCTAAGGATACGTGGGAAGAGACTAAACAGTTGATAACACAAAATTGAGAAATGGGAAGCTTTTTTATATTGATATGGATACTAAGATACAAACCATTAAATGCTTTTAGTCTTTTTAGTCTTACACACAGGTCAAGCACATTTTTATCAACCAGAGAAGAAGCTGTGGATAGCAATTAAAAAAAGAGTTAAAGGATTTTATCTGGGAAGGGAAGACAGCAAGGGTCAAGTGGAATAAGCTGATTCTTCCAACAGAACAAAGCGGAGTAGACTTACCCAATTTAGGGGGTATTTTATAGCAACAGAGTTAAGGCTCTTGTACACAGCACAAGCAGAAAACTATAATTCAAAGTAGAAAGGAATGATGCTGATACAGGGAAGAAGCTCAAGAAATAAGGAGAGATTGGGATTCTGTATGCAGACTCTTAAGGAGAACAACAAAAATCATACAGAGTATATATTCATAAAATAGCAGGGAGTATTCTAAGAACCAGACCAGCACAACAATAGAGAAGAGAGATTTTGACAATAGGGATGACTGTGGTCAGGGATACAGATAATAGGCAAGAGGGGGCTGGAATTTACTGGAGAAAACTGGCAAAGGAACCAAGGTATTGAGAGTAAATAACTAGAAAAGGAAAGGTAACAGAATGCGAACAGGCCAAGAATTTATTTGGACTGCAGGTTAGAGATTGCCTTCCCTATCGAGGGCTGACATCAGAGTATAGGCAAAGAGAAATAAATAGGGGGTGGTCCTGAATGAAAGACCAGCACTGGTAGAGTTTTTAATAGAATCTAGAACAGAAGCTACCATTAAAAAGGAATAATTAGTAAAGCATATAAAATATTGCACGACAATTATAAGGATCAATCAGAGGAGCTTAGAAAGGCTTGGGAAGAGAGACTGGATAAGCAATTCACCAAGAGACAATGGGAGGATACATGTATAGATTTAGGATCTTTGCCTGAAAGTGTTTACATAGGCAATTTTATATCCCAAGTAGATTCCAAAGAGTTTTTCCTCAGGTGGATAGCAAGTGTTGGAGGTGTGACGGGCAAGAAAGAGGTGGCTAGGAACATATTTTCTGGGAGTGTAATGAGCTAGCAGACTTTAGGGATTTTCTGCAGACTGGTCTGTTGGAGATGCTGGGTGAGCAAATTGGATTGGCTTGGGAGATTATCTTTCTGAGTTATGATACAGAATTGGAATTGCCTAGACATAGTAAAGCCTTGCTGAGTCTAATTACGGTGGCTGCCAAAAAAGTAATTACTAGAAAATGGAAATCAAAGTCTAGACCAACTTTACTAGAAGTAGTGAATATAGTTGTGTCTTTCGGCTTTTCCCGGTTAGGGGTCACCACAGCGGAACTCCGGTTCGCTAATGATTGGCAGTAGATTTTTACGTGCCGAGGTGCCGGCCCTGACGCACAACCTTCAACGAAGGTATATCCATTCATGCATGTCTCCACACAGAAGACGCTCTAGCTGAGAATCAAACAGGACAACGTCTTACTGTGAGGCGACAACGCTACCGCAGTACCACCACGAAGTAGTGAATATAGTAACAGAGATAAAACAACTGTAACTGGGATCTTTAGAAAAGGGAGGGAGCAAACTACATAGGAAAAAATGGGAATTGTGGAAACAATATATGTACAGCAGGAATGAGGTTTAAGAGGCAGGATTTGAATGAGCTATATATAATGCTATATATTGCTTAACTGACAATGACTGGATAGATTATAAGTGCTGTAGAATGTTTGCAACTACAGTTGTTTCAATGGTGTCTGTGATGTATACTGTTTACAACTAAAGTGGTGTCATGTTTGTTATTCATTTGTATAAATGTAAGATTGCCTATGTCATGTGTGAAAAATTAATAAAGATCTTTGTTGGGGGAAAAAAAAGCAATCGTAAGCACCTCCACATTTCCCTTACATTGATGTGGTAGTCTATAAAAAAAACAATATTCTCATACAAATTTTAACAGCAATTATTTCATATTTGTTAATCTTAAAAATTATTGTTATGGCATACCTACCACTGACATACATGGATACACACTTTTTATATGTTTTATACTTATGATAACCAGGATATCACAGAAGGGTGATTGGTTTATTAATGTCAAAAAATCAAGTTTCTGTTATTTATACTATGTCATAGTGTGTTCTCAAGCTACCCTAAATTCTAATTCTATGAAATTGCTGTTGAAGCTTATAGCTTAACTTCTTACTATTCCCATCTTCCATCTCATCTTCCTTTGCTACTTCAATAAAAAAAGTTCTAATAATCTTTGATAGACTACTATTAAGAAATCTGTTTTCTTGACGACTCGAGTGCAATTTATTATAACCAAAATATCTTAATCTTAATAATATTTCTTCCCAAAAACTGATTCCCTACAGGAAGTGTAATAGACGCTGCTTCCTAATGAAGTTGGCAAATTGTCTACCCACTTTAACAGAATGCAATTATAGGAAGGCAATAGAAAACTATCACATATAATAAGCTTAAATCCTAAATCTTAACACATCATGATACTGTTAACTTCACTCTCAAATGTATCACTATTGGTCCTTCCTACATTATTTGTACCACAAATAAAAACAATATCATACCTCTTAGTTCTTTCAAATATTGTATCTAACCCCCTCCCATTACCACCCATGCTAGCACCATCAGCTAATCAAGAGACTTTTATACAATATCTCTTAATTCTTGGCAATAAATTTTTAACCCCTTAGAACCGAATCACCAATTACTAAAATATGCTGTTCCCTACCAGAATTCAGCTTCTTTTCTACTGCCTGTTGTCTATTTCCTTTACCAGGCTAGCACATTCAATTACAGTAAGGCTACTATTACAGGAAACTCCCCCTTAGGACCCTCTTTCTCCTCTTCTTTACAGTTTCTAATCTCTTTTTTCTGTATCATCTGCTTCTTCATCACATAGACTTCTCTTAGTACTATGTCGAGCTACACCCACTTTAAAATTACTTACATTCACAAGATCAAGTTCATCAACAACTAACTGTTGGCTGTTGTTATTTGACTTTTTTGGTAAAAATTATTTCCCTCTTCTAAACACCCTTATTATGTTTACACTTGTCTTGATAGCCCAACACTTCATGAAACTCAACTGTTTTTAAGTCCTTGTCTCTGTCAAAAACTTGAAGGATAAATAAAACTGTAGTCTGAGTTTCTTTACTCTTCAGTACTTTGACTACTGGAAAATATGTTTATTAGTCTTTTTACCCTCTACCAGTCTCAACATATCTAGAAGTGACTTTTATTTGCCCAACAGGAGGCTAACATATTGGCCACAAAGAGCACTTCATATCCCACCCACAGTTATTATCTCTATTCATCTTACAATCTTTATACAATAGTCAGTAACCCCTACCCCCCTAATCATTTAGGAAAAAATGTCCATTTCATCCATATTCTTAAATTACAATAAATAAATACTTAATCAGAATGATCAAATAAAAATACCTCACTCCTCACCACTAGCCACAATAGCTACTCACTAATACAGCTAGTAGTTCTATGCTCCCCCACCTTTAAAGTGCAAGTAGTTTAAAAGTAGTGATTAGCAGTAGCAGGAGCAGCCCAAGACTTTAATATAAAAGCAAATAAGAAATAGAAGCTGTCCTTTCTCATATATATCAACTCACACACACCACACTTAAGGCAAGATTCCAAACAACTTGCTCTCCGTTTAAGGGATTCACTCCAGTATAAGTCTGCTTTTTAGAGAGGCCTTACACCAGAGTAAGTCACTTACATTTATGGCAGGTACACAACTGTACTATGTTCATCGTGTTTCACTGTTGCAGTCATTGCAATTGGGTTGAATCCCAAAGCTATGGTTGGGAGGCTGGTGCTAAATAGGATTAGGAGAGGCTATCAGGCCCTGCAGAACTGCAGTGGTAAAGCCCACCCTGGATTTAGAGTAGAGAGGTAAGTGATAGTGCTTTGTAAAAGTATGCACTGAACTCCAAGTTGCAGCCACTAAGATGTCTTTGGTTGGTACTCCTCTGAGGAAGGCTGCTGCTCTGGTGGAATGTGGCCTAATGCCCTTAGGCACTGATTTGCCATGCTGTGAATAGCAGAAACGAATGCAGTGGCCTATCCACTTTGAAATAGTCTGCTTTGAGATAGGCTTTCCTTGTGATCCTGTAGCATATGCTACTAGAAGTTGTTCAGTCTTTCTGAAAGTTTTGGTTCTGTCCAAATAGAAGCGTAGCTGCCTGTGAATGTCCAAAGAATGCAGAAGTCTCTCACCCTTATTCTGTGGGTTTGGGTAAAAGGTAGGCAAGTAAATTGTTTGGTTAAGGGCAACACTGATCACTACCTTAGGCATAAATGTAGGGTTTGTCCTCAGAGAAACCCTGTCAGGATGGAAAATGAAAAAAGGTTCCACAGCCATGAGTGCCTGTAACTCTGAGACTCGTCTGGCGGAGGTTATTCCTAGGAGCAGAGCTGTTTTCCAGGATAAGAATTTTATATCAGCTGCAGATGCTGGCTCAAATGAAGGCAGTGTAAATTTTACCAAGACATAGTTGAGGACCCATGCAGGTATTGGTGCTCTCCTTGGGGGTCTTATGTTTTTGGCCCCTCTGAGGTATTGCCGTAGTAATGGATGAGAAAAAATAGGCGGTTCTGTATTATATTAGCTGAAATGGCAGAGGCATGAATTTTAATTGATGAAAAGGAAAGGCCTTTATCCAGCATCTCAGTTAAGTATTGCAAAATCTGAGGAATATTTGGAACAATCGTGTCAATACCTTGTGCCTGGTTCCAAGCACAGAATCTCTTCCACTTTTCTGCATAAGATTTTCTGGTGCTAGGCCTCCTGGCCTCCAAAATAACATCCATGACTGCTTTAGAAAGAGGTGTGTCTTGAATGGCTACATTATCCGCCATGCTGCCAGGTTTAAGGTCCTGAGTTGGCTATGCAGTATCTGACTGTATTGTTGGGTCAATAAGTGAGGAATTTGAGGTACTGTCCAAGCTGGGCATTGAGACAAGCTCTTTTGGATAGGGTACCAGTACTGGCGGGGCCAGTCTGGGGCAATCAGTATCATTTTTGGCTTCTCTTGTCTGACCTTGAGGAGTACCTTGGGGAGGAGAGGCAGAGGAGGAAAGGCATATACTGTTAGGTTTTTCCAGCTGAAAGATATAGCATCCACTTTCCATGCTTGCTTGAGATAAGTCCTTGTGCAGAATCTCTGTAGTTGGCAGTTGTGAGGGGAGGCAAATAGATCTATGTCTGGGCATCCCCAATTCCTTGTTATCATGCTGAAGACTTGTGGATCCAATTTCCACTCGTGGGGATCCATTAGGTTTCTACTTAGTTCATCTGCCAGAGTATTTATCCTTCCTGGCAGGAATTGTGCTTGCAGATGTACTTGGTAAGTCAATGCTGTGTCCCACAAGTTCATGGCTAGTCTGCAGAGGGGGTAGGAATGTGTGCCCCCTTGCTTGTTTATGTACCACATGACTGTGGTATTGTCCGTCTTGGATGAAGTAGATCCTTGAAGGCTGTCAGGGCATTTTGAACTGCTAGCATCTCTTTTTGATTGATATGTAGATGCATTTGACTTGCGGACCATGTGCCCTGAATACATCTTCCTGCCATATGGGCCCCCCAGGCATAATCTGATGCATCTGTTGTCAATGTTTACCTGGCTGTGGGTAAGGTGAATGGCTGTCCTATGTTGTGGTGACAGGCTTTTGCCCACCATTGAAACTCCTGCTGCAGGCAGGGAATGAGGGTAATTATTGTTTCCAGGCTGTGTCAATGTTGAGTCCAAACACTTTTTAGATACCACTGAAGTTTCCTCATATGCAGTCTTGCATATGGAATTAGCAGAATGCAGGATACCATGAAGCCCAAAGCCTGCAGAATTTTTCTTGCAGATAACTGGGTCTTTGCTGCCAAAATTTTGAAATAAGTAGTCAGTTGTCTGTGTTTGTCTGGCGTGAGATAAGCCATCTGGGCAGTTGTATTTAAGCTTGCACCCAGGAATATTATCTCTTGAGAGGGTATGAGTTTTGATTTATTTTCGTTTACTGTGTACCCTAGGCCTGTTAGTAATGTTTTTACAAACGCCAGATGCTGTAGTAGATTGTCCTTGTTCTCTGCTTGAATAAAGCAGTCGTCCAAGTAAGGATATATTTGAATTCCTCTTTGTCTGCAAAAAACAATTACTGGTGCCAAGCATTTTGTGAAGACCCTGGACGCAGTAGATAATCCAAAAGGCCAGTGCAGAGAATTGGTAATGCATTGAGCCAGCTATAAATCTGAGGTATCTTCTGCATGATTGTCTGATTGGGACATGCAGGTATGCCTCTTTTAGGTCTAAAGTCACAAGCCAAGCCTTCTTGCCCAGCATGGGCTGAAGCTGCTGCAGTTAACATTTTGAATTTTGGAATATCCAGAAATGTGTTCAGGATAGACAGGTCCAGTATTCGTCTCCAGGTTTTGTCCTTTCTGGGCATCAAGAATAGCCTTGAGTAAAATCCTAGTCCCTGCTCTTGCTGTGGTACTTGCTGAATGGCTCTCATGTCCATGAGGGATGAAACTTGTTTTTGTGCCTCTGCCCATTGATTGTGTGGCAGGTCTGGCATACCGTTTGGCGTTGGCAGGGTGTGAAAATGGAACCTGTAGCCCTGGGATACGATATTTAAGACCCATTTGTCCTGGGTGATCATGTGCCAATTTTGTGAAAAAAGTGCTAGTTTTCCCCCCAAAGGAGCTGCCAGAAGATAAGTGCTTGGTTCTGGCAGGGGAAAGTCATTGAGACTGTTTCCTGTATGGCTGTGATTTTTCTTCTCCGCTTTTAGAGGTAGAAGCACCCCATTGTTTAGGCCTGTATGAGCCTTGGGGCTGTGATCTGCCTCTGAGGCGTCTGTATCTGCCTCTTTGTGGCCTGTCTGACACTGGAAAGGACCAATTCTTTGCAGGCCAGTTCCTGCTAAATCTGGGAGGCTGTTCCTGTACGAAATCCTTGACTGTTTTCATAGATTTAGCTTTATCCTCCATTTTCTTCAACACTTCTTCTGCTTTAACACCAAACAAGGTATCATGTTGTAATGGAGCATCTAATAATTTTGCTTTAACATGATCGGGCAAATTCTGTTCTTTTAACCAAGCATGTCTCCTACTGACAGAACCTGTAACAGTGGCCCTGCAAGAGGCCTCTAGAGAATCAAAACCACATTGCAAAGTATGCTTTCCTACTTGTTCAGCTGCATGCAATAAATCCTGCATTTCTTTGTTTTCTGCACATTCTGAATTTGTCAACATTTTCTGTTTAAGCAGTGACATTAGATATTGCTGATATTTAAGCATATGAAATTGACAATTTAAAGCTCTTACAGCCAAGGTAGCAGAAGTATAATTCTTTTTCCCCCATCTATCCAGGACCCTTGAATCCCTATCAGAGGGTATAGGGTTTTTTGCAGTGGAAGCCTTGACCCCTTTGGGACCCTGAGAGATAGTTTCTGGGTCTGCAGCAGGGTTTTTATAAAAGAAATTTATGTGTATTAGGAACCCTGTAGTATCTGTCTGGTTTAACAGGAGCTGGTGGCAAAGAGTCAGGAGACAGTCCGGACTCTGAAAATACATCATCTACAATGTCTAAAACAGGAGGAATGGCAAGGGGCCTGTGCTGAGGTAATAAAAGGAAGTCTCTGAGCCTTTTCTTGGATTCTGAGTAATCTTGGCGCTCCCAATGGAAATGCTCCCTCATAGTATGCAGGGTTTCCCCAAAAGAATAATCCTCAGGAGGAGAGGCTGAAGGAATAGATTCTTCATCATCAGAATCCTCATAGGGAGGAAGAGAATATTCCTGTTCAGAAGAGGAAACAGAGGAAATGGAAACCTGATCTGAAGATGCATATTCTATCTCTTGCCTAGGCCTCTTATCAGGAGATGGATGGGAATCCCTGATCAAGGTAATTAGGTCTTCTGCCATTTTAAGCATCTGTTTTTTAGGCATGGAGGCCTGTCCAGGAGAACGCTGTACTTGTTTCTTTGTCTTTAGAGCTGCTTTAGTCTTTGCCTTTGAAGCTGAAGTTGGTTTTACATATAACTGTGTAGGCCTGAAAACACCCTCAGAAGCCGATGCCTGCTCAGCGGCTCCAGACCCATCTGAGGGAATAGTTTCAGAGAGTCCGATACCTTGAGTTTCCAGCGGCCTAGTCGGCTCCACATGGGAGTCGGAAGCGGCCTGTGGCTCTGAGGTAGCGGGCGTCAGGGGCTGCAAAAGTGCCTCACTGCGAACCGGCGACAGGCCTAGCAGAGGCCACGTCGTCGGTTTTGGACCTCTGGTGCCTGTCCTTTTCTTTTCATTTTTTATAAACTCCGGTAGTCGGTTGCTCTGACGGCATTATATAGTTAAATCTTCTGCCAAAATAATGAAATGCAAAATCGTACCAACGCTTAATAGTGCGTTGGTTAAATCTAGCACAAAACCGACAACTAGCAACGTCGTGGTCAGGGCCTAGGCAAGGAATACAGTAAGAATGAAAATCCTTATGGGGTATTTGCTTCCCACAAGAAATACAATTATTAACTTTTTCTGACATCGGTCTGGAGCAAGAAAAAAGTTTCCACAACCTTAGCTTTAATAAAGACTTTGGATCTGAAATTCGAAATTGAAAATCTCAGGAGTCGGCCGACCGGCACTTGCGAACTGCTTTTGCTTCGGGCACCGCGCGGCAAGAAAGACTGAAGAAAATGGTGTCGGCTGCATCTTTTATACCCCTGGCGCACTGACGTCAGGGAGGAGGCGACAGCAACCGACGCCGGACCTAGACTTTGGAACTCAGGCCGACTGCGGGTAGCCTGCCAGTACGATAACCCAACTGTAATGACTGCAACAGTGAAACACAATGAACATCTGCTCTGGTTCTTTCCTATTTCTGTTAATGTCTCTGGGGGTACTAACCATTAAGAAGATAACATACCTGTTCATTTTAGTAATAAAATACTGCATTCTTCATTTTGCTTCAGGACCTGAATTTTTTTGAGCAATTCAAACACCAAATATCCTCACTTGGCTCAAAAACACAAGACATTGGCCCCTGGCTTGAGTAAATATCAACACTTCTTAAAGTAGTTTTGGTTTCTTTTAATAAAGTTGATCAAGGGAAAACAGCTAGTCTCTAAACAATAGGTTTCATTTATTTTCTTTTCAGAAAGCACTACTTTAGGAAATGGTTGCCCTGGCCTTCATAGTTAAATCCTTAAAATTTGGGTACGCTCACAGTCCATTATGAAACAAGTTATATACTGGAAATTTCTCTTCGGATTGTAACCATGTTTAAAATGCATTCTTTGCAACATGCTGCAGTCTCCCTGCTGTCTGCATAAAGAGTACTTGTGTAAACTTTTACCATAGATGTAATTCTCTTCCATGTTGCAGTATTCTAAAATGTGGGATCCTCTGCCTGAGGTGATCCAAACGCCTCATATACAAAACCTTAGCCTGACTGCTGTATGGTGCGTGGGACATCACACACAGGGACCATAAACCATGGGCCATAAATGCAATGTCCGCACGCACAGACCTCAGAACTGAATGCCCCAGTCAGACAACAGTCTAAGGCAAGCTGAAAGGATGCTATCCAGAAAGGGAAAAGGTCTTAGAGGGAGTAGGAGGGTGGGATAGGAATACTGCAACATGGAAGAGAAGGACATTTATGGTTAGGGTAAAATTTTACACAACTATTCTATGTCCTCCTGTTCTCATGTTGCAGTATTCTAACATGTGGGAGAGTACCAAAGCTCAACATGTGTTAAAGTGTGGACTGAAGACCATGTAGCAGCATCTAAAATGGTGGCTGTATCTAGCCCTTTGAAGAATGCCCCTGAGGAGGCCACAGCTCTGGTCGAGTGGGCTCTGACTGTATAGGGTAACTGTTTCCCATGGAAGGAATAGCATAAAGATATTGTCTTTGAAATCCATGTAAATATAGTTTGTTTGGATACAGCTTTCCCCAGAACTCTGGGGTGAAAGGATACAAACAACTGGTTGGACTTTCTGATGTCCTTAGTCTTACCCAGACAGAATCTAAGTTGTCTGTGGATATCAAGGAAATGGAGCACTTTCTCAGTCATTCTGAATGGAAGGAAAGAAAGTGGGTAAATTAATAGATTTATTAAGGGATAGTTCATTGACCACTTTATGCATGAAGGAGGGGTTAGTACGAAGAGAGACCCTATCTTTATAGGTTCATAGATTAGTACTAGGCTAACTGGCTTTGTGGGCTATTTTAAGCCTAGCCAGTTACCCCATGCGAGAATCAAACCCTGCACTTTGTGTCTACAAGGTAGACACCTTAACCATTTTGCCAACTTCACACCCACACAAACTTTAAATTTGTTTTCTAGCTAAACAATGTCAAAAGTGGGTGTATGTATGCAATAACCATGCTTGTTCACCGACTTGACTTGTTTAACTGATCTCTGTTTGCTGTGATCTCTTTCTGTGCAAATTGCATGCATTGTACATCAGTTTTTGTCTTTGCACTCAGATTGTGGCTGAAAAGGTCTCCTTACTCATAGGTTTATAGATTAGTACTAGGCTAAATGCCCTTGTGGACCATTTTAAGCCTAGCTAGTTGCCCCATGTGGGAGTCAAACCATGCACCTTTTGTCTTGTAGGGTAAACATCTTAATCACTCTGCCCAGACTCCCACTTTCCTCTTTCATAGTCTGCAATATCTGAAGAACAGTGGGTGGGGGCGTCTTGTGGACCAAGTTGCTGGTATCTGCTATGAAGGGGGTCTGTTGTGCGATACTGCTGGTGTCTTACTGTATTTTTAAGCCCTACAAGACAACTCCCTGTTCAGCAAACGGCAATACAGGATTGCCCCCCCCCAATCCAAGAGAAATCAGCTCACCGCTACCTACTTGAGCTCATTCCCCATGGCAAACCTTTGTCACATGGGACTCCACAGACATCAGACAGAATAATCTGGAATCTCTCACATGATATACTGTGACACTGACTGTAGCTTCACTTTAAGTTCTGCAGTAGAGAATAATACTTGTAAATAACCAAGAATGAATTCTTTATGGCAACCTCAGGGGGGTGAAATTCTGTAGCATGGAAGTTCTTGGCAAAACTGCAGCCAAACCAAAAGCACTCCTACAGAAGCAGCTGAACTTGCAGCTTCCATTAATGTGCAGAACAATCCTTGATTAACCAAGGACTATCAGCCCGGCAGGGTGCAATTAAAAAACGTCTCCAAACTACAGAACAGTATGGATTCCTAGCATTGCCCTGTTTCTTGTGCCTTATTCAATTCCTTAAAAAAAAAAAAAAATGGATGGTGACCTTACATCAGTATAAGTTTAAATTCTGTCTCCTGGTACTCAGCACAGATAATTCCAATTCAATAGACAATGGGTCTCACCATAGGTGATGTAGATTTCTTTTGAGGGCAGATGTACTACAAAGGAAACTAAACCACATTTGTCAATCTTTAATCAAGGCAGTCAGACATGCCACTGCCAGCTTAGCGTAAGGGTGCTGCTGCTGATTTTTATAAAATTGGCCACAGTGTAGGCCAAAGGTCAGCCACTGCACTGCAAAATTTGACACAAAAACAACCTCAGACATTGTACAAGTACAAGTACACTGCAAAATTTCTAGGCACTGCACTCAATCATCTGCTTCTCTTAATTTGCAAAGCAAGGCCTACAAATCTATTTATGATTACAAATTCTACTATTAAATGCATCTTTGTTTATAACTGCTGTGACACTGAAAGCCTGAGGGGAAAAAAATGTCATTTACTTCAGATTAAAGGGGAGGGGGCATTAAATTTTGTTTCCTCTCACGGCTCATCTGCTCACTAACCAGACAAGCTGCAACTGTTAGAGTGGTAATCCGCAGTTGTTTTAAAGCTGCTTAAGTGATGGTCTACTCCATTTTGTTTTGCTGCCAAGTCAGATTTTATAACACTGGTTTATCTATTTATATGTAATTCATGTGCGATACTTTCTAGACCTGTCAATTGTTATTTAACTTACTCTATGTACAGATATTCTCTGTTGATTTTCATGTTTGATGGTGGTTTTAAAATTTTTACTTTATTTTTGATTGGATTTTTATTGTAAAAATATGTAATACTTCTGGCGCTTTTCTCTCCGGGTCTCCACTGAAAATGAGTTAGACTAAATGAGGTAAGGTGGGTTAGCCATGAGTATTTGTACCTCTGAGACTCTTCGGCTGAAGTTAGGGCTATAAGGAGCACTGTTTTCTAAGTGCAAATCTTTAAAGTGGCTGAAGCTGTGGGTTCAAATGGAGCAGTAGTGAGTTTTTCCAGAAAAAATTCAAATCCCAAGGAGGAGGAATGTGTTTTCTTGGTGGTCTGATGTGAAGGATCCCTTTGACAAAGAGCTTCACCTGGATAGCAATGGTAGACTCAGAGGTAAGCAGGCTGAGAGAGCTGACAAATGGACTTTCATGGAGTATGAAAGTTCAGATTTTAGGAGCTATCACAAATAAGACAAGACTAGATGTATATCCGCCTGAAAGAGGTCTAGTCTGTGAAGATACCAAGTAGAAAACCTTTTCCATTTGGATAAGTAGGATCTCCTGGTAGTGGGTTTCCTGGACTCCTGCAGGACAGCTAGCACGTCCTCTGAGTAAAGGTGTCTAAATGGGATCAAAAGTTTATTACCCACAGCGTTAGTCTGAGAGTTTGCAGGTGTGGGTGGATGAGATCCCTTCTGTTGTATGATGCGGTCCACCTTGAGAGGTAACTTGTGGTGATTTCCCTTGGCTAGTGACAAAAGAAGTGAGAACCAGTACTGCCTTGGCCAAAAGGGGGTCACCAGCAAGATTTTTGGCTTGTCCTGCTGAATCTTCCACAGGACTTTCTGTATAATAGGGAAGGGGGGAATGCATACAGAATCATCCCCTTCCAGGAAATTGTGAAGGCATCCACTCTTCAGGTTTGTGGGGAGGGGGACCTTGAGCAAAATAGCTGTAGTTGTCTGTTCTGAGGTGGAGACAAATATATCTATCTGTGATGTACCCCAGTGGTGGACTATGTCCAGGAAAACATGTCTGTGCAACATCCATTTGTGATTTTGAGACAATGACCTGCTGTAAGCATCTGCCTGAACGTTGTTTTGTGATGGGATGTAAACTTCCTGTAGTATTACCTTGGAGAGGGTAGCCAACTCCCATGCTTGGATGGCCAGTCTGCAGAGTAAGTAAGACTTGGTCCCCCCCTTGCTTGCTGATTTACCACACAACTGTGGTGTTCTCTGTAAAGATTTTGAGGAGACCTAGATATACGAGGGGAAGGAATGCCTTCAGGGTTAGGAGAAGGGCAGTCATTTCCTTGATGTTGACGTGTTTTTTCTGGAGGTGGGGGTCCCACTGGCCCTGCATCTTGAGTTCATTCATAGTGGCCCCCCTACCCCAGATTGATGCGTTTGTGTACATCTGATGAACTGTAGTGAGAAGCCGTAAAGGAAGTCCTGGATTCAGATGAATTTGTTGAATTCAACACCTGATTTCTTTGTTTAGACAGGGAAGTAATGGCAACTGAAACTCTACTGGATGGGCGTGCTGGAACCATACATTCTTCAAAAAACATTGAAACTTCATCATGTGTAGCCTGGCAACAGACAACATGGGAAGAGTGGCTGCCATCAGACCCAGGAGGCAAAGGAATTCCCTGGCTGAAATGCAGTTGACTAGGAGTAGTTTCTGAAAGACCAACGAAAACTTCAAAAGGGAAACACAAACTCCAAGAAAAATGCAAAGGCTCCGTCAAGCAAAGGTCCAAACACAGAGTTTAATACAATAAAGGTAAAGCGATTTTCGTCTACCTAGACAAATGGGTAGACTTCTTCAGACAAACACATTAGATGCATAAATGCTGTAAATGAATAAATTTAAAGCATTTATCTGTCTAATGAATTTGTCTGATAAGTCTACCCATTTGTCTTGGTAGACGAAGAGCACTTTACCTTTATTGTATTAAACTCTGTGTTTGGACCCTCGCTTGACAGAGGCTTTGCATTTTTCTTGTAGTTTTTGAAAGACATTGGTCAGTGAAGTGACCTTTTCTGGTGGGAGAAAGGCCTTCATCAAATCCATTCTTATTGTGCAACCCTAGAAAATCTGATCTTGGGAAGGAATAAGGGAGGACTTGAGAAGGTTGACTGTGAAGCCCAGGCTATCGAGGAGGGAGATGGTGAATTGAAGGTGTCTTCGCAGGGTACTTGTATCCTCTGCCTGGATTAGGAGGTCGTCCAAGTATGGGAAGATTTGAATGGCTTTTGTTTTGCAAAATGCCAGTACAGGGACTAGACATTTTGTAAATACCCTTGGTGCAGTAGACAAACCAAAGGGCAAGGCAGTAAACTGATAATGCCAAAATTGCACTGCAAAAAGCAGGCATTTGCGAAAGGCTGGGTAGATAGGGATGTGAAGATAAGCCTCCTTCAGGTCTAAAGTGGCGATGACGGAACTGGGTGTCAAGAGTGGAAGAAGGGTTTGCAGGGACAGCATGCAGAAAGTGGGTACATGCAGAAAGCAGTTTAAAAGAGACAGGTCCAGGGATGGGTGTCCATGGGTCCTCCCTTTCTTGGGACTAGGAAGAGCCTGGAACAGAAGCCCTGACCTTCTTGTCCTGGGGGCACCCTTTCTAAACTGACCTGTAGGACCAGCTCTTGAATCACTTGAGGAATGAGATGGATTTTTTTTTTTTGGAGGAGGGGTATACCTTTTGGGGAAGGTTTTTCCTGCCAAGTCATCCTTTGTCCACAACTGATAGAACCCAGTTGTCTCAGGTGATTTGTTGCCACAGGGGAACACAGTGACAGAGGTGCCCAGAAAGGGGAAGGTGGTAAGGGGAGGTTTGACAGTCACGCACTGTTAGGCAGTCAGGAAAGGGTTGCCTTTGATTAGTTTGAGAGGTGCTAGGTCTGGAAGAGAAAGGTTTCCTGACATCTTTTCTAGATTTGGAGGTAGAAGGAGCAGAGGCATTCCTGACAATACTTGGTTTGGCAGGGTAGTTTCTGTAAAACTTAGGCACTGGTGAGACAAAGAGGTGCCTGAGGTCCTGAAGCTCCTTGCTCTTCTCCTGCAGGTTTTTGAACAGTTCTGCTGACTGTTTCCCAAAGAGAAACTAACTGTCAAGAGGGGCATCCATAATCTTGTTTTTGAAGTCATCTGGCAGTGGCTGTAGCCTGAGCCAGGAGTACCTACAAAGGACTGATGCTGATGCAGCGCAGTTGACCTAGGTGGTGCTGATGCAGCATCACAGCTGCATTTAATGGAGTGTCTAGTGACTTATGCAGCTAAGAAAAGTTTAGTGCAACTTGTGGTTTGGTGGAAGAATCTGGAATGGATGACAGCAGATTCATGGCTTGTGAAACTAGGTCTAAAGCATATTTTAACATATGAGTTTGGTAATTAATGGCTCTAAAGGCCAGGGTTGAAGAAGTAAACATTTTCTTTGCTAACCTGTCCAGCGCTTTGCTATCTTTATCTGATGGAAGTAGGGAAGAAGAGGGTAGCTGTCTGGGTCTGCCATGGGAGGTTTAATAAGGAATTTGAGGTCATCAGGGACTTTATAGAACCTGACTGGTCTCTTAAGGCCAGGTGGCTGAGACACTGGAGTCTTGGAAGCTGAAGCAAAAGCATCCAAACAGGCTTGGATTACTGGAGGTATAGCTGAGGGGGAGTGTGATTCCATCTGCAGAAGCTTGTAATACCTCTTTGGTACGTCTGTCATTTGTGTGGAATCCCATTTAAAGTATTCCCTCATTTGGGAACAGTTTCTCCAAAGGTGGTGTCCTCAGGTGAGGAATCACCTTCTAAGAAATCCTTGTCAGGAGGGCAGTATTCCAGGGGAGAAGCCAGCTGTGAGGCACAGGACAGGGACTCATCAGAAGAAGAATCGCCCTGATGGGTCTGTGGATGTGGCAATGGGCCAGCAAAAGCAGGCATGTGGCTCAAGGTTGGAAGAGGTGCAGGACTCTGTGATAAAGTAGGGCTCAGGGCCAAGAAGGCCTGAAAGAGAGATTAGGAAAATGCCTGCTAATCAGGCAAATCTTCTGATTGAGGAGACAGATGCTTAGACTTCTGTTTCCTTTTAGAGAAGGAGTCTTGTGTCCTGACTGAGTAGGTGAAGGCCTAGTGTCTGACGTCAGCCTAGGATTAGAAGTGCCTTTCTCAGTAACAGATGGTAATGCTAGCCGTTCAAGCAAACCTGGTCCCCCCCCCCCCGACATCAGAGGCCGACATCGCTGGTACCTCTGCGGACATGCAGGTTGGAGAAACAAGGATCGCGGCCGAAGCGGTACCCACCAAAGTCATCAAGCCTATTGGACGTACCTCAGCCCCTAGACTGGCAGTCTGTATTTGGAGGCACAGTATCTGGCCCAGCTACTTTGGCCTTCTTTTTTGGTGGTTCTACCGAGATGGCCGGTTCCGATTCCATACCTAAGGCAAGGCATTTGAGTCACTGGTTCTCAATGAAAAGCTTTAGGGATGCGATACGGCTGCGCAGTATTTTAGGAACAAATGACTGGCAGATGGAACATGCTTTGTAGTCGTGGGAGAGCCTTAAACAAAATAAGCAGAGGTTGTGGCTGTCATTGTGCGGAATTTGTCGACCGCACTTACATTTTCCCTTCCTAGATGACATGGACGGAATCAACTAGGGATAAATTATACAGCAGCCTAAACTAGCAGAGAAAAAGAGAGAAAAATTTCCCAACAGGGTACGTATATTTATAGGAGTCACTTGTGCAGAACAAAATGAACAAGTTAACGTCTGACTGGCAGCAGAGAAGTTCTGAGTTCCGTGCATGTGGACAACACATTTATGGCCCACGGTTTATGGCCCCTGCATGTGATGTCCCATGCACAATACAGCAGCCAGGCTTAGCTTTTATATATGAGCCGGACATTCGGGTCGCCTCAGGTGGAGGATCCCACATGTTAGAATACTGCAACATAAGAAGAGAAGGACATCTATACAATCCACCCCCATTCCTGCTCACTGAAGTAGTACACAGTAGAAGTGTAGTTACTGTAAGGCAAAAGGGGTGGCCACCCTGGGCACAACATGTCAGGGGACATAACTGGCAGCTGCTGATCAGTGGAAGTAAAATACCGGCATTCAGTTTCTGAACACTGGTTTCACACTGCAATCAGGGATACATGTTTGGTATTCAGAATGCAGCAAGCAGTTTGTTACAGTTATTTAGAAATAACAGTGTTATCTGTCCTTCAGTGCTTGGAATATTTTTTTTTTGCTCCTCAACTTAGAGTTGAAGAGGAAGGGACCAGATTGGGTAGCAGCAGCAGTGGTCACCACAACATCTAGCTATGGCTCTGGGTACACAACTTTTATGTTTTTTTTTCCTCTCATTAATTCATTGCAATATAATTCCAGCAAAATCTAATCTGTTTTATGCTACCAATATACAGGTAGCAAAGTACTTTCAACTGCTTAATGACTTTTTTCTTCTTCTTTTAACTGCTTCTCAAAAACTTCTTGTTCTCTACCAACTGAAAACAATAGGTTGTATTTAGCTTACAGTCTGTGGATGAGTCACTAACAATGTTGACTATTTCAGAACTCCTTGTAGCAGTGTTAATTCCTTCTGCAAAGTTAACTTTTGCATTCAAACCCAAAGCCATTAACTCTGTCAGAGTCAGCACCTACACTACAATTCACTCACTCGCTCACTTAATCACTCATGCAAAATAACAGATGGTTAGATAAAGTGTTTTAATGCTTTAGCTATTCAATGGATAAAACACTACTAGTAGTTTTACTTAGCTCAGCACTACACCTTTCCTCTGTTATGTTTATGCTTGATCTAAAAGGTCAGAGTCATGGCTAAAGGAGGTTTATTCAATCAAGTACCATCACTCAGTTTAAAAAAATGAATGAGTGAACAAGTAAGTAAACACTGCCGATAAATTACAATCTTAAGTTGTCAGAACCTACAGATATTTTTTTTATCCTTGACAATTTCAAGAGGCAAAGAAAAGCTCAATACAAATGCAATCACCTTTAATAGAGGTGCATTAATTTCTCTTCTTTTCCAGTATCTGTCAGGAAAAAATGAATGTATCGCACACACTACAAAAGAATATCAACCAACATTCTGCTGTGACTACAAGAGACACTTTCTCCATAACAGTTATTATCCCCCTTAGAAATAAATTACTTTCACCAACCTTACAGTTGGGTTAATCAATACCTTGTCGAAGATGGAAGTAACACCTTTTGCGACTGGGTGGAACTTGCCATCACTGCTGCTGCCACAGTTACTGGAATGGCATTCTGGATGGCAGGACTTGCAGGCTGTACCAAAGTATTCTGGGTAGGAACTTGCGACTGTACAACATGCATCGGTGCAATCTGAATAATCTAAATTGAAGACACATGCAAAAAAAATACAGATTGTTAAACAAGGTTATTATAATGCTTCAGTAATTTCATGGGTAAACACTAGTATGACATATTTTATACTACTTGGAAATAAAATATGTGCAGACACCTAAGTATTATGCTAAAGTGACTGTAACAAAAGAAAGCTGGTCATGCAGCGTGTCAGAATATCCATAGTTTCCAGTATATCAAAAGAGAAAAATGTACATTCCCTCATCTTTCATAATTTATGGGTGATGTCTTTAAAAAATATTGTACTCCCCACAGCAACAAAAATTTCCCATATGTGACCACATAAAATGTCAAACATAAGCCATTTTTAAAACACCATTTTTAATTAGGAAGGAAATTAACCCTGCTTAAAACTACTCACCCTACAAAGAAACCTTATTTGTCTTGTGAATGAGCAGTTAAAAACAGAAGTACAGTCATCTTTCTTTGGCTGCCAGACCAGAACAAAGCTGTAGCAGTCCACATGGAGAGATAATATCCAGTGGGGCTACACCTTATAAGAATAAACTGAGAAATTTCTTTCAAATCTACATTACCTGAATACCTTACACTGTACAAGATCCAGTAAATGCTCATGTAAGCAATATACAAAATTACTTGGGGTTTACAGAAAAAAATCAGACTCTTGTGGCAAGGAATGTGGAAGCATCACAAACACACAACAGAAAATTAATACAAGGTGGAAAAGAACATTTTTGGATGACTTTATGCCATATCACAGGCATACATTATGCAAACAGTATCATAAAAAGGAGGGTTAACCAACCAGAACTGAGTAGACACAGTGGAATCGTACGAAACTTCTAGTCCGAGACTTAATGGAGACAAGTAAGAAGGCATAACAAGACCCATAAAAACAACAACGTAAAAAAGAGAAACTCAAGCTGCTACATCCACAACAAAGAGTCACCAGGAAAATCTCACCCCAAACCAAGTACGCTTAAACCCTCCATTAACAATAACATACTGCTGATTGGCAACTCTGTAGTGAGATATAATGTCTCCACCCTTAGAAGCTAGACAAAAATACAGTGAAGGTAAGTTGTTTTTCAGGTGTCAAGATCTCTGATGTCTCAAGGGCCCTGAAGTCAAGCATGTAGGACTACAAATCAGTGGTGGTCCATATGGGTGCAAATCAACTGGGACACAAAACCCTTAGGTAAATGCAGAGCATGTCACAAAAGCAGAAAAGACTGGTATTGAGCAGAATCCTATTTTTGCCAAGAATAATGTCAAGGTATGTGGAAAAGATGACTGACTTTAAGAACTTGCTCAGTAATTGGCTTCATTCTTGGGGGATCAAGTATGTGTCAGCATGGATAAAATGTTGCACAGCCCTATTTCCTTTGCCAAGGATGGCTTGCACCTCTCATTCCAGGGTTTCCACATACTGACTAAAGCCTTTGCTGTCCGCACAGAACTTGTTTAGGTAGAATTCACCTAATGGATCTTGCAACCTAAGAACATAATAAGCAAAGTTTTGGATAATATCAATATGGCACTGCTGAACACTAGGAGTGTAACTAACAAATCATCTTACCTTGAAGCCCTCTTGCATTTGGAGCACATTCATGTGTGTATTACTACTGAAATCTGGTTTAAAAGTGAGGAAAGCACCCGCCTTATACCAGAGTTTTGCACCTACCATGCCTTTGAACCCAATGGAAACTGTAGTGAAGTATTCATATTTGTTAAAGACCACACTGCCTCAACACAGACTCCCAGAGATCTACAAACCAAGCTTACTGAGATTCAACTCATTCTAAATAAAACCACATATCAAATCACAGCATATCACAGGACCCTCCTTGATGACTCCTGAAAACTATGTCTACTTCTTTTAAACAACTGATGAACTCCATACACAGAAAAATATAACTATCCTGGGAGGTTAACTATCCATACATAAACTTGGACATATACACCTTAAATGTAGCCCATGTCCAAAAATTCCTTGATTTGATAAACAAGAATTCCCTGGATCGAACAGAACAGCCAAATAAAGGACAAATTTTTCTTGACCTGGTCCTTAAAAATATAGTAGCTATATGTACTATTCCACTGGAATACTCTTTCTCGGTCAAGTCTGACCAGAACTGATAAAAATTTTCTTTCAAAATCCCTAAACCCTGAAATGTAAATATCACAATATTCAAAGACTTCAAACAAACAAAGTTCCAATTATGTAATGAATTCTCCCAGTTTAATTACACTCTCCAAAATGTTGACACAGTTAGTAGTTATGCAACAATTACAAACTTATCTCTTGGTACTAAAACTAAACAGAAAGGGGACGGAAAAGCAGACCAGCCTGGTGGTCCATGTGCACAAATAAACAATGCAATAAGAAGAAAAAGCTTATTAGAACATATAGCAAAAAGTACAGTTGTGTACACTTACCATAAATGTAGATGTTCGAGTGTATTCATTGTTGCAGTCATTACATTTGGGTAATCCTGCTGGCAGGTTGCACTTAGTTGGCCTGAATTCCAAAGTCCTGGGTCCTGCATCGGCTGCTGTCACCCCTTCCCTGACGTCAGGGGTATAAAAGATGCAGCCAACGCCATTTACTTTAGTTTTTCTTGCCCCAGATGTCAGGTGCCCCCTAAAAGGGGTAGCCAAAATTTATATACATACGTAAATACATGCACCAATATAAACTTTACCTTTATCTACTGGCAAATACACCACATATGTTGCATAAATCAGAGAAGGAAAGATAGGTTCCAGCAAAAGAAAGGGGGATGGTGGGTGGGTAACCTGGACTGCAACAGTGAATACACTCGAACATCTACATTTATGGTAAGTGTACACAACTGTACTATGTTCTTCGTGTTTCACTGTTGCAGTCATTACATTTGGGTAGAGTCCCAAAGCTATGGATGGGAGGCTGGAGCTAAATAGCATTAGGAGCGGCTATGAGGCCCTGCAGAACTGCAGTGGCAAAGCCTGCCCTGGACTTAGAGTAGAGTGGCAGATGATAGTGCTTTGTAAAGGTGTGCACTGAACTCCAAGTAGCAGCCTCTAAAATGTCCTTGGTTGGTAATCCCCTGAGAAAGGCTGCTGAAGTGGCTGCAGCTCTGGTTAAATGTGGCCTAATACCCTTAGGCACTAGCTTGCCATGGTGTAAGTAGCAGAAACGAATGCAGTGGCCTATCCACTTTGAGATAGCCTTTCCTTGTGATCCTGCAGCATATACCACTACTAATTGCTCTCTTTCTGAAAACTTTGGTTCTGTCCAAGTAGAATCTAAGCTGTGTGTGTACGTCCAAAGAATGCAGAATTCACTCCCCCTTGTTCTGTGGATTTGGATAAAAAGTTGGCAGATGAATAGTTTGGTTAAGAGCCATAGTGGACAACACCTTAGGCATAAATGTTGGGTTTGTCCTCAAGAGAGACTCTGTCTGGATAAAAAATGATAAAAGATTCCACAACCATGAGTGCCTGTAGCTCTGAAACTCATCTTGCAGAAGTTATTGATAGGAGCAGAGCTGTTTTCCAAGACAAAAACTTTATATCAGCAGTAGCAGCTGGCTCAATAGGAGGCAGGGTGAGTTTTTCCATGACATAGTTGATGTCCCATGCAGGCATTGGTGATCTCCTTGGAGGCCTTAAATTTTTGGCTCCTCTGAGGTATTGTTTTAATAAGGGATGAGAAAAGATTGGTGGCTCTGAATTGTAATGAGCCGAAATGGCAGAGGCATGAATTTTAATAGATGAAAAAGATAGGCCTTTGTCCAGCATCTCAGTTAAGTATTGCAAAATCTGAGGAATATTTGGCACAGCTGCATCAGTTCCTTGTGCCTCGTTCCAAGCACAGAATCTCTTCCATTTTCCAGCATAAGATGTTCTAGTACTAGGCCTTCTGGCCTCCAAAATGACATCCATCACAGCTTTACTGAGAGGTATGTTTTGTATGACTACATTATCCGCCATGCTGCCAGGTTTAAAGTCCTGAGTTGACTGTGCAGGATCTGATTGCTTTGCTGGGACAGTAGATGAGGTATCTGAGGTAAGGTCCAAGCTGGGCATTGAGACAAGGTCTTTAGGATTGGAAACCAGTACAGTCTGGAGCAATCAGTATCATTTTTGGCTTCTCCTGTCTGACCTTTAGGAGTACCTTGGGGAGGAGAAGCAGTGGGGGAAAAGGCATATACAGCTGAAAGACAGGGTGTCCACTTTCCATGCTTGTCTGTGATAACTCCTTGTGCAGAATCTTTTTAGTTGGTAGTTGTGAGTGGAGGCAAATAGATCTATGTCCGGGCATCCCCATTTCCTTGTTATGCTGAAGACTTGCGGATCCAGCTGCCACTCGTGGGGATCCATGAGGTTTCTGCTTAGTTCGTCTGCCAGAGTATTTTTCCTTCCTGGCAGGAACTGTGCCTGCAGATGTACTTGGTAAGATAATACTGTGTCCCACAAAGTCATGGCTAGTCTGCAAAGGGGGTAAGAATGTGTGCCCCTGCTTGTATATGTCTGTCTTTATCAGTAGTTGTCCCGGATGAAGTAGGTCCTTGTAGGCTGTCAGGGCATTCTGAACAGCTAGCATCTCTTTTTGATTGATATGTAGATGCATTTGGGTTGAGGACCATGTGCCCTGAATGCATCTTCCTGTCATGTGGGCCCCCCAGGCATAATCTGATCCATCCGTTGTTCGTGTCTGCCTGGCTGGGGGTAATGTGAATGGCTGTCCCTTGTTTTGGTGACAAGCCTTTGCCCACCATCGAAACTCCTGTTGTAGGCAGGGAATGAGAGTAACCATTGTTTCCAGGCTGTGGCAATGCTGAGTCCAAACACTTTTTAGGTACCATTGAAGTTTCCTCATATGCAGTTTTGCATATGGAATTAGTAGGATGCAGGATGCCATGAAGCCCAAAGCCTGCAGAATTTTTCTTGCAGATAACTGGGCCATTGTTGCCAACATTTTGAAATAGGTAGTCAGTTGCCTTTGTTTGTCTGGCATGAGATAAGCCATCTGGGCAGTTGTATTTAAGCTTGCACCCAGGAAGATTATCTCTTGAGAGGGCACTAGTTTTGATTTATTTTCGTTGACTGTGTACCCTAGGCATGTTAGAAGTCTTTTCACAAACGCCAGATGCTGTAGAAGAATGTCCTTGTTCTCTGCTTGAATTAGACAGTCATCCAAGTAAGGATATATTTGTATTCCTCTTTGTCTGCAGAATGCAGTTACTGGGGCTAGGCACTTTGTAAAGACCCTGGGCACAGTAGATAAGCCACAGGGCAGTGCAGAGAATTGGTAATGCATTGAGCCAGCCTTGAATCTTAGGTATCTTTTGCATAATTGTCTGATTGGGACATGCAGGTATGCCTCTTTTAGGTCTAGAGTCACCTGCCAAGCGTTCTTGCCCAGCATGGGCAGAAGCTGCTGCAAAGTCATCATCTTGAATTTTGGTATATCCAGGAATGTGTTCAGAATAGATAGGTCCAGTATTGGTCTCCAGGTGTTGTCCTTTCTGGGTACCAGGAACAGTCTTGAGTAAAATCCTTGTCCTTGCTCTTGCTCTGGTACTTGTTGAATGGCCCCCATGTTCATGAGGGATGAGACTTGTTTTTGTGCCTCTGCCCATTGATTTTTTTGGCAGATCTGGCCAGCTGTTTGCCTTTGGCAGGGTATGGAAATGGAACTTGTAGCCTTGTGACACGATATTTAGAACCCACTTGTCCTGGGTTATAATGTGTCAGTTTTGAGAAAAAATTGCTAATTTTCCCCCTAAGGGTGCTGCCAGGAGATAAGTGCTTGGTGCAGGCAGGGGGAAGTCATTGGGACTGATTCCTGTAAGGTTGTGATTTGTCTTCTCCAACTTTGGAGGTAGAAGCACCCCACTTCTTTGTCCTGTAGGAAGCTTGCGCCTGGGATCTGCCTCTAGGGCATCTGGATCTGCCCCTTTGAGGTCTGTCTGACACAGGAAAGGACCAATTCTTTGTAGGCCAGTGTCTACTAAACCTAGGTGGCTGTACTTGTAAAAAAATCTTTGACAGTTTGCATAGATTTAGCTTTGTCCTCCATTTTCTTTAACACCTCCTCTGCCTTAACACCAAACAAAGTATTATGCTGTAAAGGTGCATCTAATAATTTAGCTTTAACATGATCAGGCAGATTTTGTTCCTTTAACCAAGCATGCCTCCTAATTACAGAACCCATAACTGTGGCCCTGCAGGAGGCCTCCAAATAATCAAAACCACATTGCAAAGTATGTTTCCCAACTTGTTCTGCTGCATGCAATAAATCCTGCATTTTCTTGTTTTCTGCACATTCAGAGTTTAATAAAATTTTCTGTTTAAGCAATGCCATGACATGTTGCTGATATTTGAGCGTTTGAAACTGACAGTTTAAGGCCCTTATAGCCAAGGTAGCAGATGTGTAAACATTTTTTCCCCATCTATCCAGTGTCCTAGAATCTCTGTCAGAGGGGGTAGGGTTTTTTTGCAGCAGAAGCCTTAACTCCTTTGGGACCCTGTGAAATAGTTTCTGGGTCTGCAGCAGGATTTTTAAAAAGGAATTTATGAGAGTCAGGAACCCTGTAATATCTGTCAGGCTTAACAGGAGCTGGAGGTAAGGAGTCAGGGTTAAGACTAGACTCCGAAAACACATCATCTACAATATCTTACACAGGTGGAATGGCTAGTGGCCTGTGTTGAGGTAGTAAAAGGAAATCCCTGAGCCTCTTTTTAGATTCTGAAAAATTTTGGCTCTCCCAGTGGAAATGCTCCCTCATGGTATGCAAGGTTTCCCCAAATGAATAGTCCTCTGGAGGAGAAGCTGAAGTTATAGATTCTTCTGCATCAGAATGCTCATAGGGGGGAAGAGAATATTCCTGATCAGAAGAGGAATCAGAAGAAATAGAAACCTGATCTGGAGATTCATAGTCAGTCTCTTGCCTACGCCTCTTATCAGGAGGGGGATGGGAACCCCTGATCAAGATAATTAAGTCTTTGGCCATTTTGAGCATCTGTTTTTTGGGCATAAAAGCCTGTCCACGTGGCTCTTGAGTTTGTTTCTTTGCTTTAGAAGGTGCTTTAATCTTTGCCTTTGAAGCTGAGGTTGGTTTAATGTAAAGATGTTTAGGTCTGAAAACACCCTCAGAAGCCGGTGCCTGCTCAGCGGCTCTGGACCCATCTGAAGGAATAGTATCCGAGGCTCCAATACCTTGAGTTTCCAGTGGCATGGCTGACTCCACGTGGGAGTCGGTAGCGGCCTGCGACTCTAAAGTAGCAGGCGTCAGGGGCTGCGAAAGTGCCTCACTGAGAACCGGCGAACCTGTGACTGGCTTAGAAGAAGCTTTGTTGTCGGGTTTGGGCCTTGGTTGTCTATCTTGCTCTTTTTCTTTGCATTTTTTGTGAACTCTGGTAGTCAGATGGCTATCCGACGACATTTCTGGATAATTAAACCGGCGTCCAAAATAGTTTAAAGCAAATTCATACCGACGCTTAATAGTGCGTTGGTTAAATCTAGCACAAAACCGACAACCGGCAATGTTGTGATGAGGGCCTAGGCAAGGAATACAGTAAGAATGAAAGTTCTTATGAGGTATTTGCTTTCCACAAGAAATACAATTATTAACTTTTTCTGACATCGGTCTGGAGCAAGAAAAAAGTTTCCCCAACGGGGTACTTAGCTTTATTGAAGACTTCGGATCTGAAACTCGAACACGAAAATCTCAGGAGTCGGCCGACCGGCACTTGCGAACTGCTTCTGCTTCGGGCACCGCGCGACAAGAAAGACTGGAGAAAATGGCATCAGCCGCATCTTTTATACCCCTGACGACCTGACATCAGGGAAGGGGCGACAGCAGCCGATGCAGGCTATGGAATTCAGGCCGACTGAGGGCAACCTGCCAGCAGGATTACCCAAATGTAATGACTGCAACAGTGAAACACGAAGAACATCTAAAGACCCACAAATCAAGGTCATCAAAAGGTAATTCAAGGTACTGAAAAAGACCATCAAGAAAATTAAGGCTTCCTATGGACTTAGGATGGCACAGGAAGCAAAGAATAATTATAAATCCTTCTTTACTTACATCGAATCTAACACCCAACACTGCTTTGAGCTTATTCAAAATGGCATTACCTACTCTGATCCAATGAATATTACATATATACCAGCAAACAGATTCACTGCAAATTTCTTCCCACAGACATCTACATAGAAAACACATATTAAAGACCTCAAACTCATATAACCACAAAAGAAAAAGAAGTTATGTACTCACCATAACGTTTCATGCTTGTTGTCCATCTCACTGTTCATTCTTACAATGATGGGTTCGGAGCCGATCCTCGGCTCAGACTCGGCCGAATACTTAGCTGAAAATCTCAAACCTGGCTTGTGGCAAGAAGGTATCCCACAATGCAGTGGTGGAATTCCCCAGATCTTGTTTGCTGCTACTAATGAACGATATGAACACTATGTACATACCTACAAACATATACATATATCCAAATCCAAACTATACATACTGGAAGGAGAAACAAGCTGAGACAAAGAACTCCTGAAAGTAATAAAAATATCTACCAGGTCCACAAGGAGTCTTTGGCAGGGGGAAGGAGGGAGTGTTCGTAAGAATGAATGGCGAGATGGACAACAAACATGGAACATTATGGTGAGTACATAACTTCTTTATGTTATGTTATCCTATCTCGCCTTCATTCTTACAATGATGGGACAGCGTCCCTAGCACCTTTTTCCCTGGGTGGCTCATGGGAGTACACCTTTAAGCACCGTGGAACCAAAGGATGCCCTGTCCATGGAGGCCAAATCCACTTTGTAATGAGTGATAAAAGTATGTGGAGTAGACCAAGTAGCTGCTGCACAAATATTATCCATGGGAATTCTGGCTTGAAAGGCAGATGACGTAGCCATTGCTCTCGTGGAATGAGCTTTCACTTTGAAAGGTAGATCTTTGTGAGTCGAGTTATAGATAAATGTAATACAATTTAAAAGCCAATTGGAAAGAGTAATTTTTGAGACTGAGGTTCCTTTTTTTTGCATCAGAGAAGGATACAAATAACTGGTCAGAATATGCAAATAGAATCTGAGTTGTCTATGCACGTCCAGTTGAAGTAATTTGTATTGCGCCTTGTTGCTATGATTAGGAAAGAACACTGGCAGTTCTACAGATTGGTTTATGTTGTTTGGAGAAGAGACTTTGGGTAGAAAGGATGGGTTTGTACGTACGAATACCCTATCCTTATGACAAATCAAATATGGTGGTTTAACAGAAAGAGCTTGCAACTCTGATGCCCTTCTAGCAGAAGTTATAATCACTAGAAACAAGGTCTTCCAGGAAAGGAACTTGAGGTCTGAAGACGAAGAGGGCTCAAAAGGTGGTAACGTAAGATGAGACAAAACAAAATTTAGATCCCAAGGAGAAAGGGGTTCCTTAAAGGCAGGTCTTAATAAGGAGGCACCTTTTAAGAAGGCTCTACACAACCTATGTGACATTAAGTTGGAAGTAGCATCACCAATGTGAAAATTTGAAATTGCAGCGAGTTGAACTCTGACGGTTGCTGTAGCTGAGCCTTGTTGAAACAGTTACATCACAAATTCCAAAAAAGAATGAATAGGTGCAGAAAAAGGATCGATGCTCCTGTCTTGAGCCTAAAAGGAAAACCTCTTCCATTTACTAGAATACAGCTTTCTAGTAAAAGCTTTATGCGAGGACATTAAGATATGTCTAACTGAGTCTTTCGGCTTTTCCCGGTTAGGGGTCACCACAGCGGAACTCCGGTCCGCTAATGATTGGCAGTAGATTTTTACGTGCTGAGTTGCCAGCCCTGACGCACAACCTTCAACAAAGGCACGCCCATTCACGCATGTCTCCACACAGAAGACGCTGTAGCTGAGAATCGAACAGGACAACGTCTTACTGTGAGGCGACAACGCTACCGCACCACCACCACCGCAGCATTAAGATATGTCTAACTGTAGGAGTAAAATTGTGAAGCCTGACTTAATTGGGAAGTGGAGCAGCCAAGCTGTCAGTTTTAGGGTGTGGAGAGAAGGATGAAGCTCCCCCGACATATGAGTCAGCAGATCCAGCACTGGGTCCAGAATCCATGGTTTCTCCTGAAGATGAAGCCAAGGAAGGGGAACCAGACTTGGCGAGGCCAGTAAGGAGCAATGAGAATTAATCTGCTTCCCGAGCATTGTGCTTTCTGAATTACTCTGTGTATGACAGGAAATGGAGAAAAGGCATAATGAAGTCCCGAGGGCCAATCATATGCAAGAACGGCTCTCAGCATCTCCCATGGAGGAGGGGATTAGGGTAAAGAAGTTACTGCACTTGGTATTCATGGGAGTGGCAAAGAGATTGCAGCAAGGCTGTCCCCATGTTTGGAAAATCATTTCCGCTACATTGTGATTGAGAGACCACTCGTGAGGCATTAGGATTGCTCTGCTCAGCTTGTCCACTATTACGTTGGACTTCCCCAAAATGTGCGTTGCAATTAGAAAGCACTGGGAAGAAACTGTCCATTGCCACACTCTTAGGGCTTCTCGACAAAGGGGGTAAGATCTGGTTCCCCCCTGCTTGTTTATGTACCAAACCACAGACATACTGTCTGACTGTATCACAATAGTCCCTAGAGGGAGAGAGTCTTGAAGTGCTTGCAATTCAAGAAGCACTGCTTTCATCTCTAGAACATTTATATGCAGGTGAGCTTCATGTTCTTGACATGTACCTTGGACTGATCTTCCTAGATAATGCCCCCCTACACACACACACACGCTATTGGTTGATGTGGAACGAAAGGTCTGCCTATTGTCACATGAGTGGAGTGCATCCATCATCTTAAATCGTTCTTGCAAGATTCCATTATTCTGACCAGATGAGACATTGGAAGCTCTTGAAGTGACCATTGGGAGAACAACAGCCAATGAAGAATCCTCATGTGCATTCTGGCAAGAGGGACTAATGTAATCATGGAGGCCATTGTTCCTAGTAACTTTATAATTATCTTTGCTTTCACTTTGGTCTTGGGAAGGAGGTGAAGTATTTGCTGACTGAGTGCCATAACTCTTTCTGTTGGAAGAAGTGCTACCATAGATGAAGTGTCTAGATCTGCGCCTATGAATGTAATATGTTGACAGGGCAACAAGGCAGATTTTTGAAAACTTACTGTAATGCCCAACTGATTGCAGATGTCCAAAGTTAGGTCCCTGGCTTGTAGGAGTAGATGCTTGGTGGTGGCAGATAGAAGCCAGTCGTCTAGATAGGGAAACACACGAAATCCTAGACGTATCAGGTGAGCCGTAACTACTGCCATACATTTGGTGAACACTCTGGGGGCTGTAGTGAGACCAAAGGGCAGAGCTCTAAACTGGTAATGGCAGGCTCCCAGCTGGAAGCTTAAGTACCTTCTTGATGTCCTGTCCATTTTTATGTGGTAGTAAGCATCTTGAAGGTCTATCGAGCACATCCAATCATCTTTCCCTAAAAATGGAAGTACAGACTGCAGTGTCACCATACGGAATTTTGACTTCTTGACAGATTCATTTAACTTGGTTAGGTCTAATATGGGCCTCCAGTCCCCTGTTCTTTTTGGCACCAAAAAGAATCTTGAGTAATTTCCGAATCCTATTTGGTCTGCTGGGACTTCTTGGATGATTCTTTTGTGGAGCAACTTTTGAATCTCTATAGTTGCTTGTTCCCTTAGATTGAGTGGAACATCTGGGATTGTTTTGGTCTGCGTGACAGGGTTGGAAAAAGGGATAGAGTATCCTCTGGATATTATATTTAGTACCCATTTGTCGTTTGTAATATTTTGCCAGGCTTCTGGGTACATTGATAAATGTCCCCTGACTGCCTCCAGAGTAGAGCAGTCAGGCCTCCTTTCAGGGGCGCTGATAAGGGCGTCCGGGAAAGGAATCACGGTCACCCTGGTTTTTCGGGCCCCCTCTGCTTCTGGGGTGGCATCTACCATTATTACCTCCCCCTCTGCCCCTGGGGAAGGTATCACCCTGTGCGTCCTGGAAAAATCTCTGGGATCTTTTGAACCACATCTTTCTGCTCTTCTGGCCTTTGGGATAAGGTCTTGAAGGTACAGAAAAACATACTCCAGTGGCAGAGAGAGTTTTCCCTTCCTGCTCGCACTGGGTTAAAGTGTCTTTTACTTTGGGTCCAAAGAGTGAGGAACCATCAAAAAAGGCGTTAGTAAAGGTAGACTTAAAGAGCTCTGCAAAATTGCACAAGCGCATCCAGGAGTGTCTCCTAAGTGAAACTCCTGAACCCGCTGCCTTGCTCGTTCCATCTGCTGCATAGGATATGAGGCTCATGGAGGAGTTGACAATGGAATCAAAGGTGGACAGCTGGGAGGAGACCTTCACATTCACCCCTGCAATTAATGAACCTTGTAGAGTATCTCCTAGCTCTTTCAGGAGATCTCTTTGTAGCCTTGTAAAGTGGGATAAACAGTTCAGCGATCGCAGTGAGAAAGTTGCTGAAGAAAAGGCACACTTCCAGTATCTGTCCATTGTTCAAGAGTCTTTATTCAGAGGATGAACAGATGAGGAAGTCTCTGCAAGTTCCTTCTTGGTGGCTGCTGCCACCACCATAGCATCTACCGGTACCCCCTTAGTTAGAAAATCCTTGCCCGAAGGAGCTGACAAAAATTTGTTTGGCCTCCGAGGTACTGGTTCCATAGTGTCAGGTGACTCCCACACCTTCCGATTAACCAGGTCCATTAGCTCATCGAAAGCTGGAGACACTCAGGAGGCTGAAGGTTGAGACCCAAAAGCCTTCAAGTACACTGACTCCTCATCAGAAGGGGTGGTGGCCTGCCAGCCGCCTCTTTGCTTGAGGATCTCTAGTATATCTGCAAATGAGATATCATCAGAGGACAACCATGGGGACCCCTCCGACTCAACGAGGTCAGTGTCTGAAGTGATGGACTCATCTGAGGAGTCAACATGCTTCCTCTTGCAGGTTCTCTTCCGAGGTGGCTTCTCAGAAGGATATTCTGGGGATGCCTCAGGGGAGAGGGGTTCGTCCATTGGGGGATCCTGAGGCTCTGGATCTCTGCTGTTCTGTGGAATGGGTGGTGCCAAGAGAGTAGCTGGTGTCTTAGGGGGATGAGTACTGGTATCCCTCTGTGGTGCTGAATGGGTAGACAACACACTCCTCATCAGCTCAAAGGCGGATCCTGCCAGCTCCGAAGACTCCCCCGACTCTGAAAAGACAGAGGAAGGCAATGGAGCCAATAAGATCAGACCCGAGGCCAATGTGAGAGCGGAGGTAACCCAGGCCGATGCTCCAAGCAGTAGACTCAGCACCGAAGAAGATCGGGCCGAGAATCCCCAGCTCTCAAACTCCCCGGATGGGGCCGAGAGAGTCGGAGCAGATGACGGCTCCGTGAACACTGAAGGGGGTCCCGGAACTGATGGGTCCACAGTAGGCGGTACCAAGCACTCCAGCTCTGAAGGACCAGCTTGGCTCGGAGGAGGAACAACAGTGGGTACAGTAGGCTCCGAGACCAAATGGGTGGGAGCCGAGAATAATTTAGTCAGCGCCGGCAACTTCAGGAGTCTGCGCACCACCCGTTCCACATCATCATCAGATAAACTTCTGGTAGACCTGGAAGAGAGGGATGGAGAACGAGACCTATGAAGTACTGGCGATCTCAGCGTCGGAGAAACCAGTGAAATATCAATGGACTGGCTCCGAGTGGAGGTATCTTGCAGTTCCGAAGGCTTTGGAGCCAAAGTACCAGGCCTGTCAACCAAAAAGACTTCCGACGGCAAAGAGGACTGTGGAGCTGAAAAAGTAGTGGCCTTTGAAATTTTAGGAAGTTTGACTGGAGGCACCGACTGAGCTGATGTTGCGGGAGATTGTCTTTTCTAAAACATCCTTTTTTGAGGAAGGAGACGAAGAAGAGGAAGAAGAACTATGAACGGCTTCCTCAAAAGAAGCCTTTAAGAGCCCTTTTAGAATCAACTTGTTTCTCCTTTCCTGAAGAACTCTAGCACTAAATGAATGACAAAAGGTGCAGTCTTCTTGGAGATGAATGACACCAAGGCAATAAACACAAATAACATGTCCATCTGTGATGGACATTTTTTGCGAGCACTTTTGACATTTCATAAAGCCCAAAGGCTTATGTTCTCTCTCATTTTGGCCTTTGGACATTTTCAAGTTAAGACCCTAAGGCGATAGCAAAAACAACAAGAAAGTTCTTTTAGCTAAGACTAATATGCTAAAGCTACACCACATGTTACTACAGGACAACACAAGGAGCGACAACCAGGGGAAGAATAATAGAACCTCTAACTCAAAAGGTTCTATTTTCCAGACAAAACAATAAAACAGTATAAGCCCTCTAACTTAAATGGGCGAATAGCTCTCTAACTTAAACGAGCTATAAGGAGACTAACAAATGAACAACCACTACACAGGATACCAAAGGGGCCTGGAAAGCAACGGCAAAAGTCGTGCCAAAGGGAAAAAAACTATCACTACTTAAAGAGCAGCAAGGAGACACAACAAGTTAAACCTAATATGACTAAAAGCTAAATATATGCAAATATAACAAGTTTAGACAAAGGTAATAGAAAAAATATTTCAGAACTTAGCCATGGCCAAGAAGAGCACATCCCAACTTCGTAAAGCGGCAAACGAGATCTGGGGAATTGCATCACTGCATTGTGGGATACCTTCTTGCCACGAGCCAGGTTTGATACTTTCAGCTAAGTATTCGGCCGAGTCGGAGCCGAGGATCGGCTCTGAACCCATCATTGTAAGAATGAAGGCGAGATAGGACAGTATTAACATCAACTGTTAAGAGTACTTTCCAAAACAAAAATACATCCTCAACGGCCGGGACATGATTACATACTAGACTGCCTGATGAACAGCACTGAACATGTGCTGGTGGACTCATTCCTACAACTATACTATTCAACTTGAGTTTATCCACTGGTTTGTCCCTGAGCCTTGGAGCACAGCAGTTGTGATGCCTCTTTATAAGGCAGGGCCTACCATGGACCCAAGGAATTAAAAATCCATCAGCCTGACGTGTCTCATGTGCAAGGCCATGAAATGGGTAAAACAGACCTGATAAAATATAATATAAAAAAACTTATAAGATTTAACCCTCAGCAGTTTGGTTTTGGTAAGCGTAGGTCCTGTCTAAAGAATCTGGTACATTTTTTGAGAGTGTAACACAAGCCACAGACAGTGGTTACACTGGCCATACAGAATCCATTGATCCTGCCAAATCATTTGATACTATACTATATGCTGACTTTATCAACAAGTTAACTGCATTTCAAATTGATTCCTATGTAGTTAGATGAACAGCTAACTGGCTGAGGGACAGAACCTATACTGTGAAGGTGGCAGGCACATCCTTAGAGATCATGAAATTTCCAGTGGGATACCACAGGGTTCCATCCTGGGATCTCTACTATTTGACATATACTTCTCTGATCTCCAAATCAAAAACCAGGAACTCTGGTTAACCAAGTTTGCAAATGACTGCAAACTGAGTGCTGTACTTAAATCCCCTTCTCATTTGTAAAACCTAGAAAATGAACTTGCACATATTAATAGCTGGTGTGCTGAAAACATGCTAAAATTAAACGATAAAAAATACAATGTTGTTTGAGTTTGGCAAACAAACCCTCCACCCGGCTGACAGTAGAGAAAACACCCTACTCCAAAACAAGCAAGTTGTGAGAGACCTTGAACATGGGTAAGAATCTCCCTCTCCTTTGATAATCACACTGCAACAGTGGTCAAGAAACCTTTTATCACAGCTGATCATAAAGGGTACTTCAACAAGATATAAAGTCCATACCCCTCTGTACTCTACACGGATCAGGCCCATTATAGAATACAATGCCCCTTTGGGATGTGTTTCACTTAATACTTCAAGCAGATGGGAAGATTCCAAAGGTTCCTGTCAATAATATCATGGGCCTAAAGGACCCAAGCTATCAAGTGAGGCTGAAGGCCGTATTCCTGTATTTAGTATCCTATAAACTCTTTAGGGATGATGTGTGCTTTGTTATCCCAACCATTAGGGAACTGGCAGTCTAAGACCTTTTATTTCCCCACAAATCAAACAGTCCAGCAAACAACAGAACAAGAGACCTGAACCTGTTTCAGCAAATAAAAAAAATCATGGTGGAGAGACAGATTTGTCACACAGATTACCTCTTTGCTGGAACAAACTTCCTTTACAGATCAAGAAATGTGACACTATCTTCCTTTAAGAAGAAATTAAACAGTTGGACAGGTATCTGTAATTTCAGTTCCAGTATGACTAGCTTGTCACTCCTTGAAAAAGAAAGCAAGGACTAAGAGTGAGTACTGATAAGGAGTAAATGGCCAAATGTCACAGCTGCTTTATACATTCTGTGATACAAGAAACAGGTCAGACGTCTAACAAACCTAAGAAATCCAGTTTATGAACCAGGAATAAATACAGGTGTCTGCACACATAGCCTGACAGCTACTGAACAGTCATATGTCACTATTTAAAAGAAGTCAACAACCCTACGCCACTACTGAGTATGAAGAAGAAAAATGTTTATTCTGACAAAAGTGATCAACATTAATAACAGATGCCATGCAGCTAGTTCCCATCTTTTCACCTCCATTTGTTCCCCATGGACTAAATCCTTAAAGAGCTTTGCTGCAAGGAAAGTCTTAAATAAAACCTCTACAAGTTTATAAACCTGGACTATATACCAGAAACAATAAATCAACAAGGATACAATACCTGAACAACTCACCAAGTGTTAGGTTCAGCAATATACCTGTTGCTTGGAAAGCAAATAACTTGCTCAGTAAGCACTGGCCAAGCTTAGAGATAACTGCATTTAAGGGGCTCTGTTATCAGTCTATAATTTCCCATTGACTTCTTTCTTGTTACCAGTGGTGGAGTACAAAACATGAGTATGACATTCCTCCAAACTGTCAAAAACAAAAGTGCAGGACTCTGACTGAAGTCTGTGTCATTGAAGCTCTATCCCCATGCTCATATAACTACCGATACTGTACATAAAATACAGTAAAGTTAAACAATATACTCCCAAGATACAGGCAGCACCTTATTTCCATTAACCCTTACAACATTTCATTGCCAACATTAGCACTGTACTTACAGTACTAAATCACTAACACTTCTAGCCCCATACGGTACGACACTCCCTTATAAACATCTTTAAGACAGATTTACTAGCATGAAAGAATCAATTTTAAAAAGGGTGACATGTTAAGACAGCTAATTATATACCGAAAACATTCAAACTAATTCATCTCTCATCCAAACAGTACCTTTTCTCTACCACTATTTGTGACTCATTAAGACAAACTACATACCTAAAAATTCAAACTGATTTTTTCCTCATACTAACAATACCCTTATTCAAATCTATTATCATACATCTCCTTTTAACTTGAGCATTCTGCCTAATGAATACCAGTTTTAAACATGTCCTTAATGTATTCCATCTTAAAGCAAGCACACTTAAAACATTACACTATATTATACACCTAGCACCCAGTTTTATCTATAATGTTGCCTCCCTATCCTATTACACTCTGCTTCTCCCCCTTTTGCATATAGCCTTCACTTTCATCCTTAATCATAAAATATCTACTCATTACGCTAACAGTCAGTCTGCGCATCCTTAACAACTCTCCAAATGAAATTATTCAACATACCATAGCATAGTCAAACGACTGAAAAACACTTACAGCAACATTCCCTATTTCTTTAATGTCCCAGACCCTTTATTCCAAATTACACACACAACATAGCTACTACTCTCTTCTCCTTCACATCTCTCCCTCTCTCACCCAAAATGAAAAATACCACTCCTCCCCACCACATCAAATTTCTAAAATTTACAATAACACCAACTGCACTAAATATTTTCTTAACTCATAGTTTTGTTGAAACAAATCCCAGACCTCAATGTGCTACTTAATTACCAACAACATAGACAAGAAACAAATTAAAACAGCACTTTTGAATGCTAGAGGCATGAAAAGCATACTGAACACCACTCTATTGTGTTAATGCATAAACTAGACGAAGAAATCACAGAATCCTGGCTGAAATCAGACACTCCAAACCTAAGCCGCCATTTTCTCATATACAACTATCTATTTAAAAGTATACAATGTACAAGAATAGGAGGTGGGACTGTTTTTCTCATAACAAAACAGCAGCAAAGCATTCCTCCAAACCCCAAATAATTCCAGTGATGACCACAGCCCTAAATGGACCAGCCTACCTCTCACTTATTACCACAAAGTTTGAATTTTCTTTTAACAATGTACTGTAACACATCCCAACTCAAAAAGACAGCATTACTGTGAGACTTTAACTTGAACCTTTTCCATCCCTAGAAATCTGAAACAGAATTCCTGTCAGCCCACTGTTCGACACAAATAGCAAATCAACACACCAGACAGATTCTTAAACAGGAAAACACTCACTTCTTGACATTGTTATCACAAACATACCACATAAACTAGAGAAATGTACAGATCTATAAATAAAAAATACCATAACAGTAGATGGTTGAATACATCATTGTGGCAGTAGCCTAAGTTACATAGGTTACATCCTGTTAATGATATGACAATTGGGAAGCTTCTGAATCTTCAGGGTACCTTCGACATACCCTAAATGCTGAACAGCTTGATTAGTACAGTATAAAATCAGCAGTTAAGGCTCCAAACAGCCACAGCTTTCTTGTTTTTGAGTAAGCATGGCTGCAGCCCTGCTAGTTAGGTATATGCTAGGAAACAGGAAAATATAAATGTTCACAAGCTGGCATAAAACGCAATAGAAAGGAGAAGGGGGTCCTTACTGTAACAGTGATCTATTTGAACATCTACTGTTATGATAAGTTTTACTTAAACAACTGTAGTATGTTCATCATTACATCGCTGTTGCAGAAGCCTAAACTATATGGGTAGATTACCAGAGCTTAGAAAGAAAGGGAAGAGGAAGAAGGTTCAGAATCAAGGAGCTTTGCAGAATAGTCCTAACAAAACCTGGACTAAACAGAGAGAAAGAATCTAACTTGTAGTGCTTTGTAAAGGTGAGCACAGATGATCAAGTCGCTGCATGTAGTATAGTCCATCCATTCCAAAAGCCACCAAAGAAGCTACATCCCTGGTAGGGTGGGCCCTGACTGTGACTGGAAATGATTGTTATGATGAGAATAACAAAAACAGTAGCATGAGGCAACAGATTAGAAATTGTTTTGATACTGATTGCCCTATCTTCTCACCTTCATAAGAAATAAACAGTTGATCAAAACTCCATTTAGTCCTGTCAATGTAGTATGTCAGCTGCTCTCAGGGTTGCCAGAGCCGCATTAAACAGAAGTTACATCGTATGCCAGTATATGAGCCAATCAAAAATCAAAATGCAGAGGCTGTTTCACCGGGATTTTAACCGGCAGTACAGGACTCAAGATTGGCCTGCTGATTCAGGAACATTCCCGCTCAAATAGGGATGTCTGGCAACCCTGGTTGCCCTTCAACATCCAGCATATGTAAAATTGTTTCTCACTTTTTTTAGCTCTGAAAAGGAAACTGGAAGATGAATAGCCTGACTCAAAGAAAACTCTGAAACAACAAGCATCAATAAAGAGCTTATTCTCAAAGTTAACCCTGTGAAAGATGAGATAAGATTGACCCCCCCCAATGATAAGAACTTATAACTCGGACACTCCTCCAGCAGTAGTCAGAGGAATAAGTAATACTTTTCCAAGATCACATCTTTTCCACATCAGCCTCATGAACTGGTTCAAATGAAAACATTTAAGTTTCACCAAAACTAAATTAAGATGCCAAGAAGGAGCCATCTGTCTTCTAGGTAGATGGATATGTAAAAACTCCTTTCAAAAACTATTTGACTTGAAGCTGGGAAGAAAGGGGGATCTACAGGCAGACAGAGATGTCAGAAAGGTGAATCATTACAGAAGACTGTGAAATGACAGAGGATAATAACTCACACAAATACTGTAGAACCAGAGGCATCTATGCCTGAAAAGAGTCCTGGTTCTTACTCTGGCACCATCTAGAAAATCTTTTCCACTTACTCATAAAAAGAAGTTATGTGTTACCATAATGTTCCATCTGTGTTGTAGAGCTTCATTCATTCCTTACTGATAAGACTTCAGTTCCGACCTCAGAACCGACTCGGCCAATATACAAGCTCGCACCAGCCAAAAACTCTCGAGCTAAGTCCTACCCATAGTGCCCGTCTTCTCCTTTCTCCAGATCAAGTTTGCCCACCTAGCACAGAGACACTAGAAGCAATAGAGATAAGGAGACCCTATCTGAGCAGATGCCTTATCAGGTCGATAGGACTAAAGGATCCCCAGGAGTCTTTAGGCAGGGGGAAGGAGGGGGGAGCATAAGGAATGAATGAAGACCTATAACATAGATGGAACATTATGGTAAGACACAACTTCTTTATCTGATGTTGTAAATCTTCATTCATTCCTTACTGATAGGATGGAATCCCCAACTACTTGTGACCTGGGTGGCCCTATGGAAGGATATTCCTGAGCATCACTGAGCCAAAAGATGCTCTTCCCCTGGAGGCCATATCCAATTTGTAATGTGTGATAAAGGTATGGGGGGTTTCCCAAGTGGCCGCTGCAGAGATGTCATCCATAGAGGCTCTGGAATGAAAATCCACAGAAGTGGACACTGACCTGATGCAATGAGCCTTAACTCTAGAAGCCAAAGTTATTTTTTTCAGTTGATAGATAAAGGTAATGCTAACCATTTTGACAAGGTGACTTTAGAAACCGCCTTGCCCAATCTGGGGCCTGAAAAAGCTATGAACAGCTGGTCCGACTTCCTGAAAGATTTAGTTTTGTCTAAATAAAAATGCAGCTGCCTATGTACATCCAGCATCTGCAACTGGTATTCACCTTTGTTAGAGAAATTTGGAAAAAGGACTGGTAAATCAATGGACTGGTTTAGGCTTGAATTTGAGGTAACCTTGGGTAAAAAGGAAGGGTTAGTTCGAAGTGATACTCTTTCGTTGTGGAAGATCAAATAAGGATGGTTAACTCTCAAAGCCTGCAATTCTGATACTCTCCTGGCTGAGGTGATGGCTACCAAGAATGCGGTTTTCCAGGATAAGAACTTTATGTCACATGTGGCAGAAGATTCAAAGGGTGAACAGGTTAAAGTCTACAGGACCAAAGTCAAATTCCATGGTTCAGTTGGGGTTTTAATAGGTGGTCTGAGGTATATAATTCCTTTCATAAACGTTTTGCAAAGACGGTGGAACATTAGTGAAGAGTCATTAGAACCATTATGAAAATTGGCAATAGCTGCTAGGTGCACTGTAATAGTTGAGGCTGATGCTCCTGCATGGAGAAGGGTTGACAGGTGTTCCAAAACTCTATGGACCGGCATTGAAAAAGGGTCTAGTCGTTGTTTAGCCCAAACAACAAACCTGACCCATTTGCTGTGGTAGAGTTTCCTGGTTGAGGGTTTATGGGAAGCCAGAAGGATCTTTCGGACTGGAGAAGATAGGTTTATTCGCCTGGCAATCAGTGGAAGTGGAGATATCAAGCCGTCAGCTTGAGACTGTGAAGATTGGGGTGGACCAGCCCCTGTGGGTGAGATGAGTCCCTGGGTTGGGTCCAGGATCCACAGGCGTTGAACCAAATGAGGCCATAGGAAGGGGAACCAAACTTGATGGGGGCAGTGAGGAAAACCTTGCTTCTCAGCTGTTGCGCTTTCTTCAAGAACTGCAGAATGAGAGGAATAGGGGGAAAGGCATACAGTAGACCCGGGGGCCAATCATGAGTCAGAGCATCTCTCGGTGACTCCACCAGGGGGGATCAGGGTGAAGAAGCTATTGCATTTGTGGTTCAAGAGGGAGGCAAAGAGGTCGCAGCAAGGCCAGCCCCAATGACGAAAAATTTGAGTTGCTATTATGAGGTAGAGAGACCACTAGTGAGGCATCAGAATGTTCCTGCTCAGTTTGTCTGCAATCAGATTGCAATTCCCAGGAATATGAGTGCTAGTAGAAAGCGGATGGAATCTATCACCCATTGCCACACTCTCAAGGCTTCCTAGCATAAGGGGTAGGATCTGGTTCCTCCTTGCTTGTTGATGTACGAGACTACTGACATATTGTCTGATTGGATAGCAATTGTCTCCGATGCAAGGGTTGTTTGGAATGCTTGCAACACTAAGAGCACCACCCTCAGTTCTAGGACACTGACATTCAGTTTGGCCTCTAAGGGGGACCAAGTGCCTTGGATGATCTTTACTTGAAAATGCCCCCCTCCCCATCAGGGAAGCGTCTGTGGTCACTGTGGCCTTGGGTTGGCAGGGAAAAAAGGTCGACACCATAAATCCTCTTCTGGTTTCATCCACCAACTCAGAGCCTGTTTGCAACAATTTGTAATGTGGATCAGGTAAGACATTAGTTGTACTAGAAGAGACAATTGAGATGACAGGAGCCATTGGAGTAGCCTCATATGCAACCTTGCTAGTGGGACCAGTGAGATTGTAGCTGCCACTGAGCTCAACAGTTGCAGGACCTGTCGAACAGGGACAATATTTCGAAAAAGTATTATCTGAAGCTAAGATCTTAGTTTTTGAAATCTGTGTAGAGGTAGTGGAGCATGGCAGGAAGTTGTATCGAAATTTGCCCCAATGAACTCTAAGCTCTGAGTCAGAACCAGCTTTGACTTGTCTAAGTTTATGGAGATTCCTAGGTTTTCTGCCAGATTTTGAGTGTATGACATGGCTTGAAGCAGTAGTCTCCTGGTTGGGAGGTAAGGAGCCAATCGTCCAGGTACGTAAACACGCGGAATCCTTGTAGTCTCACGTGAGCTACTACTACTGCCATGCATTTGGTGAACACTCTGGGGGCTGTGGAGAGACCAAAGGGCAGTACCTGAAATTGGTCATGACTGGCTCCCAGCCAGAAGCAGAGGTATTTTCTGGATAGTTTGTCCATTTTTATGTGGTAATACGCATCCTGGAAATCTATAGAGCACATCCAGTCGCCCTTCTACAGAAATGGAAGAATGGACTGAACCGTGACCATCTGGAATTTTGCTTGTTTGACAAACTTGTTCAGTACACGTGAGATCCAAAATTGGTCTCCAGTTCCTTGTCTTTTTTTGGCACTAAAGAGAACCTTGAGTAAAATCTGGATCCTATTTGGTCTGGTGGGGCTAACTGGATGACTCTTTTTCTTAGCAGCTTTGGAACATCTAGTGGTGCTGCACCCCTCTGACTGGGTGGGATGTCGGGGAATCGCCTTAGAGGCATGGGGTAAAGGTCAAAGGGAATAAAGTAACCTCTGGTCATTATTCTCTGCACCCAGGAGTCCGATGTTATTGATTGCCAGGCCAAGCGGTGCAGAGAAAAACGTCCCCAGACTGCTTCCAGAGGAAAGCAATCAGGCCACTCCTTACGAGCGCTGATAGGGCTGACCAGAAAAAGAATCCGTGGAGCCCTAGTTTCACGGGCCCCCTCTGCCACGAAAGGGGCATCTCCCAGATGAGTTCCCCCCTCTGCCTCGGGGGGGGGGGGAATGTTCACCACACATGTCGCAGAAAGGTCGTTGGGATTTCTTGAACCACATTTTCCTGCCCCTCTGATTCCTGGAGTGGGATCGTTGAGGGGTTGAAAAATGTATGCCCATGGCAGATAGGGTATTTCTGTCTTCCTCACACCTGGCTAACGTGTCCAAATGTATGCCCATGGCAGATAGGGTATTTCCATCTTTCTCACACCTGGCTAACGTGCCCTTAATTTTTGGGCCAAACAAGGAGGATTCATCAACAGGAGCGTTGACAAAGGAGAACTTGAAGGGGTCCGCAAAGTCACATAGTCATATCCAGGCGTGACATCTCATGACAATGCCTGAGGTGGCAGCTCTGGCTGCTCCCTCAGTTGTGTGTGCTATCAACTGCATGGAGGAGTTGGAGATGGACTCTAGAGTGGCAAGCTGAGAGGTGACCTTGCCTCGCTCCACTTCAGGTAGTATCCCTGCCAAACTACCTGAAAGTTCCGTAATGAGGTCCCTTTGGAGACGTGTAAAATGTGCCATGTAGTTCACAGACCGTATGGCAAAGGTCGCTGAAGCATAGGTCCACTTCCCTAGTCTGTCTATCGTCCGGGACTCCCTGCTCAGAGGATGGTCAGTCAAACTTTCTTCTGCTAGATCTTTTTTAGTGGCCACCACCTACAACCATGAAGTCTACTGCCAAACCTCTGGACCAGTGCGGGTAGTCTTCTGGAGGGGAGACAATTTTATCAGGCCTCCAGGGAATCAGTCAACATTGTCAGGGGCCTTCCAGGCCCGCTGCATAATGAGTTTAATCACCTCATCTGCAGGGGGCGGGGTCACCCAGGAAGTAGATGGCTGAGCATAGAAGGCTTGCAAGAATACAGATTCCTCCATAGAAGGGTTGATGGGATTCCAGTCACCCCTCTGTTTCAGGATCTCAAGTATGTCTCCAAATGAGACATCGTCAGGGGGTGACTGTGGGGACCCTTCTCCCTCATAGAAATCCGTATCTTTGGTGACGGATTCCTCATGGAAATCCACGTGCTTCCTCTTGCACATTCTCTTTCAGGGTGGCTCCTCAGTGGGATCTTCCGAGGAGGACCCTGAAGAGTGGGTACCCTGGAGCAGGGTTTCTTGCCACTCCCATGCTCGAAGTCCCCTCATAGTGGGCTGTGCCAATGCATGCTAGAGGAAAAGGAAAGGTTGGGTTCCGACGCTGGAGGTGCCAACTGCATGCTTGTGGAAGCAAGAACCCTCTCCATCTCACCCACCTGAAGAGGGATGGGAGCCTGGAACCGAGAGGGACAACCTCGGAACTGACCCACCCTGATGAGCCCACCTCCAGGATAGGAGCCCCGAGAGGACTAGGAACTGCCAGACCAGACGGAGCCATACACGGCACCATAGATAAAATTGGCACTGAACTAAGGGTCATGGCGCTGACAGACCAGTCACGGTCCCGAGGGTGGACCGGCTCCAGATGGAGTGAAGTCCAGAGGGAAGGCTATGAAACCATGGATCGAGTCGACACAGGGACTGAAGGCATAGGCACCAGGGTAGACACTGGGACAGAGGACTCCAAAGCCTGAGAAGAGGTTGAAGGAGGATATGTTGGAATCAGTGCAGAGTAAACTTCTGCTCCAGATGGGAGGGAAGTCTTGGTAGGCATCGGAATTCCTCTAGCTGCCAAGAGCTGATCGACAAGCCTCACTATGTCTATTTCAGAAAGTCTCCTGGTGGACCGTGTTGATACTCCTGAGGGAGAGTCAGGTCTCTCAAGAAAGGGACAATACTGTTGTCCCACGAAGGGGTCTATAGTAGGAGAGTATCTGGTCCTGGGCAAAATTTCAGGTTTTGGCACTAAAGATGGAGCCATGAGGGAAGTCACTGTCGGTGTAGAGAATGTGTCTGGTACCAAAGATACCGTCGGTACTGAAGCAGGAATAAGAGTCGTTGGTTCCGTAGTTGCCAACAACAACTTTAGCACCGTAGAGCTAGTCAAAGGCTCAGAAGCTGAAGTAGTTGGTTCAGACATTTTGGGTATTTTAGGTGATACAGCTTGAGAGCGTTTTGGTTCGGTAGAGCTCGGGAAAATCGGAACCGAGTGGCTTCTCTTTTTCTTGTCTTTCCAGGGAGGTGGTGAGACCTCCGCCTTAGAAAGGGCCTCTAAAAAGGGGGGTTTTAATAAACCCTTGATAATCAGTTTATTCTTGTGCTCTGTGACAGTGCGAGAACTAAAATTTCGACATATCTCACAAGGAGGCTGAATATGGAGACGAGGACTTCCAATATAGTAGATGTGCGAAAGATGCCTGTCCGAATTAGGCATCTTTCGCCCACACTTGTCACACTGTTTGTACCCAGTCATTTCTCTTTTGTCAGCCATGTTGAGGAGTCTAAGAAAATGGGCACAACAGAAATACAATACTACAAGACAAATTAACATTCAGAAGGAGAGAAATATCTAACTATAATGTATAATTTTTTTATTTTTTTTAAGAAGGAGAATAAAGAGGAAGGGAATAGCAACGATGGTATAGGAGATTACCAGAAGGGTAAGGGAGGGGCCATACCAACAATGGTATTAAGACTGCCACAGAAAAAGGGTATGAAGAAAAGATCACAGATAAAAGTAGAAACAGAGAGAAACTATCCTAAGCAAAAAACGAAGGTTAGAGAGACTTAACAAGAAATATATCAAAACATTTTTATCACTTAGCTGAGAGAGCAGGCTTGGCATGTCTTGAAAAGTATGTGGCAAACGAGATCTGGAGAAAGGAGATGAGGGGCACTATGGGTAGGACTTAGATTGAGAGTTTTTGGCTGGCGCGAACTTGTATAAAGGCCGAACTGGTTTCGAGGCTGGAACCGATGTCCTATCAGTAAAGAATGAATGAAGATTTAAAACATCAGATTGGATTTTCTAGTTTCAGGACTCTCTGACTTCTTTAATACCTGAGGCATGTCCTCAGAAAAAAAAGGTACCTAAAAGGTACTAGAATTCCATTAACCAGACAGTAAGTTGTAGAAATTGAAAGTAGCGTATAAAAAAACCCTGCCTTGTGTGAGTAAATCCATTTTGTGCAGAAGCTTGTGGTAACTGCCCTTGACAATTTTCAAAAGAAGGGAAAACCACTGTTGCTTGGGACAAACGAAGGTCACTACAATTCCCTTTGGAGAGTCTTTCTGAATTTTTAGAACACTGGTTATCGCAAAAAATGGTGGAAAAGCATATAGGAATATTCAAGTCTATGGGAATGAAAAGTCACCCGTCTTTCTGGCTTGAGTACAATATGTCCTGGAGCAGAATATCTTAACTGTCTGTTGTAGCTGGAGGCAAACATATCACTTGAGGAGGTCCCCAGAGAAGGATCAATTCCTGGAAGGTCCCCGGGTACAATATCCACTTGTGAGGGTCTGTCCTTATCCTGCTCAGCTTACCTGCAATGACATTTTGCTCTGACAGAATGTAAGTAGTCTGAAGGTAAAGACTGTTCTGAGTTGCAAAATCTCAAGCTAGTAAGCAAAGGGGTTACAATCTGGTTTCCCTCTGTTTATGTACCACATCACTGTGATGTTGTCTGTCAGTATGAGATAAGGGCTTGGAACCCAAAGATGATTTAGAAATAAGACAGCCATCTATTAGAGCCCTCAAAACTTCAATATTTATGAGTTTCAGTCTGTCTTCCTTGCTCCACAGACCCTGAACTTTCATCCCCTTGAATACAGCTTCCTATGCAAAGTCAGGGGGATCTGAGGTTACAGACTGAGTATGGACTGGAAGAGAAAAGCGAAAACCTGGTTTGAAAGATAAAGTACAGTTGTGTCAACACTTAGCATAATTGTAGATATTAGAGTATATCAATTTCATAGTACTAATTCTTGGGTCTTCCTGCCGCGCAGAAGCCCATAGCTGGCCAAATACCAGAGTCTTTTCACCATCCCCCAGCCGTCAGACATCCATGCGGACTGACATTCAGACATCAGGGTATTAAATAGGAGTCAGCCAGCTGCATCTTCAAATGTTTCTTAATTAGGTTACAGAGCCTGATGGTCTTGCGTAATAGTACAACATTCCCAAATGTCATGAGCACAAACTGAGGACCCTAATCTAAAGGGAAGATGAAAAAAGGAGGGGATGATGAAGATGGGAATTGACACCCACCCCAAACCAAAGAAAGGACTTAAGGAGGAAGACAGGGGAAGGATTATCAGAAAGAGTACTGTAACACTGATCTACTCAAACATCTATGATCATGGTATGTATAGACACAACTTTGCTATGATTATCAGAGTCAGTGATACAGTACAGATTCTTGGGAAGACTCCCATAGCTTTTAAGACAGTCGTTGATCAGAAGTTTTGAATGGGGACAGGATGCTCTGCAAAACAGCAGGGGCACACTCAGCTGTAGCTCTCAAAACTAAGCCAATCTGGTAATATTTATTAAAGGTGTGGAGAGATGACCAAATTGCAGCCTCTAGAATGGCTTGAGTGGGCACCCCTTTCAGAAATCAGTACTGGTAGATTTATCCCTGGTGAAATGAGCTCTAACTTTATAAAAGGTGTTCTAATTAGCAATCCAATTTGAAACATCTTGTTTTATCACAAGTTTGATAAAGGTTTTGTAATATACAATCCGAAACCAGTCTGTTTGATACATTTTAATTATTTTTATTTTGGTCTCCACGGTCTGCTGGTCATTTATTTGTTCTACATTGTGTTTTAAGACCCTGTAGATGCCTTACTTGCAGAGGCTTTCTTTGGGATTATCACAAGTTTCCCTTGCTTATCCTCAGCAAATGCTACCAACATCTGGTCTGATCAATTACAGAAATCCGTCCTGTACAAAGTAATATTTCAACTGTCTGTGCATATCAAAAGAAAACAGAATCCTTTCTCCTTTGCTTTATGGACCTGGAAAGACAAAATAGTTGTGTAAGAACTTACATAAAAGCAGATGTCCTACTGATCACTACTGCAGTATTCATAACAAACGGATGTCATCCGTTGATGTCCAGATGGGGCTACCAATGCTTTACTTTCTTGAGGGCGTTATGTCCGGATAATGACCTCAGCTCATCAGCGTAGGGGTATATAATCAGATGTATGCATGACATCCTCAGACTACCTCTAAGTCAGCAGCCTGAAGACAACTGACAGAGCAGACTGGTCATCTAGGAGGGGTATAGTTTGAAAAGGTAAGTAAACTCCCCCCAAAAGTGATGCAAGAAAGTGGGAGAGTGTCTGTGTGTTTGCTTGTGTGTGTGTGTGTGTGTGTGCGCGTGTGCACACGCACTTGTCTTTGTGAGTAAGAAGAGAAGAGTAGAACAGGGGGATAAGGGGATGGAAGGAATACTGCAACAGTGATCAGTAGGACATCTGCTGTTATGGTTCTTACACAACTGTACTACGTCTTGACTGAAATCATAATACATGGATGACTCCCAGAGCTGCAGGGAGAAGAAGGGTAAAAGGCTAAATAGAGGCAGTACAATCCAATAGGCCAGACAAAATTGTTCTGGCAAAAGCTGCCCTGGAACGACAGACGGCATTTAACTTTCAGGGTTTAGTTAAAGTGTGGACAGAAGACCAGGTGGCAGCTTCTAAAATGGATCTGGTATCCATTCCCTTGTAGAAGGCCACTAGATGAAGCCACTGCTTGAGTGGAATGTGCTCTTGGGAAGGAGGGCAAAGGCTTTCCACAGTGTGAATAGCAGAAGGAGATTGCCTTTGAAATCCATGATGCAAACGTTTGTTCAGAAACTGGTTATTCTCAACTTGGAGTCCATAAAGGAGACAAACGGCTGATCTGTTTTCCTGATATCCTTGGTTTTATAAGCAGTCCAACAATCCAACCACCACAATGTTTTCTGACATCACTGTTTGATTGTTTAAATAGCTCTTTGGCACTTTTTATCAGTGGTCTGATGAAGCTACAGTTGTAGTGAAAGTGCTTAACTCATTAAACTTCTTTTGCATCTCTTCATGTGGTGGTTGGATTGCTGGAATGCTTATATTCTCTACATTGGATTTTACATTTCCAACCTTTACCTGTGAGCTGTATCTGTCTTTTACTATCCTTGGTTTTATCTGGATAAAACCTCAATTGAATGTGAATATCTAAATACTCTAAGATTCGCTCTCCCCGGTTTTGGGGACTGAGGAAGAAAGTTGGCAGATTGATGGTCTGATTGAGGGTTAACTCAGTAACTATTTTAGTCATGAAGGAAAGACTGGCCTAAGATCTTTATGGTAAATGAGAAAAGGGAGAATGGCCATGACGGCATGAAATTCAGGAACTCTGCAAGCTGAAGTGAGGGCCTTAGGGGCTTATTGGCAACTCAGTTGTGCATTGCAATGCAGTGACACAGTTTTCTACCCCTAGCCCTCCATAGAATAGCCACTCTTTGTTAGTCAAACAGCAAAACCCGATCTATCTAGCCCAATCCCCACTAGTTACTACAGTATATATCTGCCATAATGGACGGACAGTTTGCCACCATTTTTCCAGTCAGCTTGACTGACACGGGCATACTGAGGCAATGTAGCAATTACCTCATGTATACAGACAGCCAGTTACTCCTAAAACAAACACATACAACATGTGAGTGCTGTATCTGTACTATAAATTTGGAATCAATTCTCTTACGTAACAACAAACCAGATATCAAACAGGTTGTTAGCATACACACTTCCCCTCTTGCACATAACAATCTCACAACACATAAACCCACAAACTTAGAGGTACTCACTAGAAGCCTAAATAAAGATCAGAAACCTCCCACGAGCAAATTTACTACACACACTGCAGACCTAACAGAATCCACTACACATAATAATACACACAACAGTGTCTCAGCCAATAAGCCCCTAAGGCAAAACACCTCAAAACCAAATGTCTTTGTCAAAGAGGACTCCATATTGAGACACACAGATGTCCCCCTCACCAGGCTGGACAAGGAGAAGGTCATGGTCAACTGACTGTCAGGTTCCAGGATCTGTCAGGTCTCACACTCAAATCTCTCAACAACAAGTACCATTATGACTCTGTCACAGTCCATGTTGGAGTGAATGAATTGAGATGTACCTCACTGGACTATATTAAGAGAGACATAACTGAGGTCTCAGATTATGTGTACCAGGCAGGTATGCCCCTAACCCTAACCAGCATTCGACCTTCACCAAAGATGATGCCTTAATATAAACAAAAAATGATTGACTTCAACAACTGGCTTAGCTTCTGGTGTCAATCCAGTGGGATCCAGTATCTGTCAGCCTGGGAAGATATGGTCGACAGACCACTCTGTTTTGCCAGAGATGGTCTTCACCTGTTGCTTCTTGTTTTTTGTTACTGACAAAGGTACCTGCCTCCCCATAGTGCCTTTTTTAGACAATGTCATAACAACAAAATTCCCAATGTAAAAAAAATCCACTAGAGACAAAATCAAGGTTATGCTGCTTAATGCTAGGAGTCTAAATCAGAAACTGCACTCACTGGAAGCACTCCTTACCTTGGAAGATGCCAATATCTGTGCAGTCACAAAGCTATGGTTCAAGGCCTCAGACGGCACCCCAGCCACGCAAAGCTACAATGCCTTCCACACATTCAGACCTCAAAATGAACATGAAAGAACCAAAGTGGAGGTGTAACCCTCTTCATTAAAGACAAATACACCTCAATAATGGTAAAAAAATATGACTCCTTAGAGCTACCCAAAGTCCAACTAACTGTAGGTAAAACCCACTTTCATACCACTGTTAGCTATAGGTCCCCCACCATGAACCACGAGAACCACTCTGTCTACCTGGACCTACTTGAGTAACTCACTATACAGTCAAACTCCTTGGTCATGGGTGATTTCAACTATCCTTCCATTGACTAGGAGTCCTATATGAGCACAAACATATTCGCTCTAAGGTTCCTGGACTTTGTTAATACAAATGCTCTGGTACAGATAGTCTGCACTACCCCCTGTGCGTTGCCCTGCCTGATAAGGTCTGATCATAAATCAGTCTCATTCGAAGTAACAATCATACCTGACTCCCCTCCCTCAAGAGCAAAAAGGATGAAAAATGTATCCAAAGCAAACTATAGCCTTCTAAGCAATGACAAACAGTTTCAACCCCCCTGCTACCACTGTCAACAATGACACCTATACAGAGGTGTACACAAAGAGCCGGTATAAACACCTGTACAAATGTATAGAATCGGCTGTACCTGAATGGATCAAAACAAGGTCCTTACGAAAAAACAAGCCACCCTGGTGGACATCAAGCATAAACAGGTTATTCAACAAGAGGAAGAAACTAATATCTAAGAACAAGAGGGAACTGACTCAGAAGAGAAAGGACACCCTCCACAGCTTGAACAAGCAAATTAGATAACTTATAAAGTCTTCTAAAGCCAATTATGAAGCTAAACTAGTATCCCTGGCTAAGGATATTCACAAGACATTCTTTAGCTATGTCAGAAATCTAAATGGGAAGGCCAGGTTTTGTGCTGAACTAGTAGTGGATGGTACCACTCATACTGACCCTGAGGACATGACCAACCTGCGAGCAGACACATTTAGTGCAAACCTCACCCCCCTGTCTCCATCAGACATACCCCAAAGCATACCAGTCACCTAGTATCTCTAAAGAGCAGGTCATAACTGCTCTCTCCATGGCCAAAAACACAGCTTCTATGGGATCAGACAACATTCCAGACTACCTACTAAATGGTCTCAAACAGGACCTAATGGAACCACATGGCACTCTCTTCAACCACAGTCTAAGTACTGACTCTGTCCCAAGAGAGTGGAAAACAGTAACAGTAATTCCCTTGCACAAAGAAGGGCCATCAACCGACCCTGGGACCTACAGACCCATAAGCCTAAACAGCCTTATCTGCAAAGCTATGGAGAATGTCCCAACCCAATATGGCTTTGGAAAGGGTAGATCATGCTTATTAAACATGGTGGACTTCTTTGAGAATGTCACCAAAGCCTTGGATGAAGGCAAAACAATACATACAGCCTATCTTGACTTAGCCAAGGCTTTTGACTCAATTCCCCACTCAGGCATCATTGAGAAACTCACCCAGCTGGGAATTAACCCATATGTCACTAGATGGGTAGCCAACTGGCTCACCGACAGAACACATACAGTCAAAGTTGAGGATTACACCTCTACCAGCAGATCAGTTACCAGTGATGTACCACAAGGATCCATGCTGGGATCCCTACTGTTTGGAATCTATTTCTCAAAAGAACAGGCAAAATTAGATGGCATGCAGCTTATCAAGTTCTCCAATGACTGATAAAACTGGGTGCAATCATGGAGTCCCCCAACGATGTTGACAAACTACCAAAAGGGCTTACACAGACAAATGATTGGTGCCAAAGCCACGGACTTAAACTAAATGCAAAAAAAAAAATGTGTTATCCCTTTTGGCAAAGGGGAAGTCCCTGCAAAATACAATATTAACAGTATCCCCTTAGCTCAAACCATGTGTCCACAGTGGTAAGGAAAGCCTTCTACATTCTACATCTCATAAGCAATGGAATCACATCCAGAGCTAAGGATGTTATATTTCCCCCGTACTCTTCCCTCAACAGACCACTAAAAGAGTACAATGCTCCCTCTTCTGTATGTACCTCACCAGACACCTGCAGTAGCTGGAGAGACCTCAGAGCTTTCTCACAAAGAAAATTCAGGACCTTCAACACATGACCTACATGGACAGACTGAAGGCCCTGTCACTGTACTCTGTATCTTATAGGCTGCTGAGAGGCGACTTGTGCCTGGCCTACAGAGCAGTCTTGGACCCTGCCCTAATGGGAATGCTGCACATCCGCAAGTCAAATGGGATAAGATTCACAAGCTCTAGGCATCTTAATCTAGCCTGTGACATTAACAGGATGTGCTGGAGAGACAGATATGTCTCCCAGAGACTGCTCCCAATTTCAGTAAACCTGATTCAGAGTTCCTCTAAATGATAGTTTAGACTACTTTATAATGTCACAGTACTACTAGCTTAAAAGTGATCCCAATAGCTTCTTTCAAAAATAAGGGCATGAATATAAGCTACTTTATTAATTGTATCTTCATGTAAAGCTTTTTTGTTTGTTTAACTGTCATAACTACCTGCTATGTGCAAACACTTTTTTCTCTCCTCCACGTTTTTCTCTCTTTCTCCCTAAAGTACCCTGCTCCCCACTGATACAGTCTCTAAGAACTTACCTACCTGGTGACAAAGAATCCTATCGAAATACCTGTGGTCTGATCTAACAGCCTTATTTTCCTGCACCCTCTCTCAAGGAAGCAAGAAAGTACGTGGTTGTCTATGTCCCGCTTGTAAAGCTGACTACCGTCTACTATTGCTTCAGAGGTTCTAAAGTACGCTACGAGCCTGAACAGCCAGCAACCTTTACCCCCCCCTATCTACCCTGAATCCAACAAACCTCTTCTACTTTATAATAACCCCCTTTACTAGCTATCACTCCTTCCCTAGTTCTAAACCAGCTAGCTCCCTTACACACTTACATGCAATACTAGAGCTTCCCACTAGGTGGCACCCTTATCACATCCTTTATCTCCAGCTTATCCCTGTGTATTTCTTCTGTAATTACACTTCATCTCTTAAGTCCTAGACCTGCTCTTAATTTCTCACTTACCCTTTACTTCACTGGCTACACCCGAATGTTTTTTTTTCTCATAGACTTCTGTTTTATCTCTGATCTTTCCCACTCCTGACTTGCCTAACTTTCCTTCAGTTACTAGCATCGCTGATAGTTTCTTCTCTAGCTTCTCCTTCACTTGTCTCTACCAGCTCCGTTCACCCTGCGGGCTCACGCAGCTCCCCTACCCTACCCCCAAATCTCACCCACCCCCAGGGGTCCTACTCTTATGCCATCTAACCATACCCCTTCCCTCTTCCACCAATCACAAACCCTTCACCATTGGCCACTTAACTCCAATTCCCTCCTTTCACTTACCACTCCCTATCTCTCCCACCACACCCTCCACCTATCCCTTTCCACACCTAGTATACCTCCAAGCCTATAACAGCAACCTAACAACTTACCCTTCCAGATGTATAAGCTACCCACCCCAGCCCTCTTACAGAGGTTACTCATACTTACACTTCCACCACCTCTAACTTTAGCTCACCTGCTAACCTCCTATGAACACCCATTATATCCACACCTTTTCTACCTCAATAAGCTTATCTACCTCTCCTTCTCTACCTATTTTCACTAGCCATGTTAACATAACATCTACACCCAGCTATCTACTAGCAAAATACCACAGGATAGCCCCTCATTAGATATTACTCTCCCAATCCCAGAAAATCTCTACCTCTATAAAGTAAATTCGCAAATCCTAGACTTCAAACACTACTCTTCTCTTTAAACAATGGAGACATTCACCCAAACCCAGGCCCAACAACTGCTAGTACCACTCAACTCCTCAACCCCAACCCCTCTACTATCCATTCCCTTATCAAACCACCTAACGCACTCTTATTAGCTCACCTCAACATACGTAGCATTAATAACAAAGTTGCACAACTCCATGCTCTCTTGGAAGTCTACTCCTTTGACATGCTTTGTTTAACAGAAACTTGGTTAAAACCTGTAACTAAAGACAACAAAGTCATCCCACCTGGTTATAATATTTTGCGACTTGACCGTGCAACCAAAAAGGGTGGTGGTGTAGCTATCCTGTTTAAATCTGGGTTACAGATTACTACCTACAACTATAAACCACTTCAGGACTCCAATGCTGAAATTCTTATTACCAAGATTCACCTTACATTCAAATCAATCTATATTATCTGTATCTATCTTCCTCCTGGTAATAACATTGCCACCATAGAAAATATCCTTTGTTGGTTATCCCAAAATTTACCATAAGAAACCATAATCCTAGGTGATTTTAACATTGATTGGAAGTGTTGTAGCAGAAGCCACCCTACCAGCCATATTAACTTTTTTGTTTTTTCTCAAACCATTACCTCCCCTACCAGGATAAACAAGCCTAATAAGAAAGAAAGTACCTTAGATTAGATTCTCATAAATAATCATTCCCAGACATATGAAGCTGGAACCCTCCCTGATGATGTAAGTGACCACTCACTAACCTACATCAGGCTTAAATCCAATCTACCTAATCCAACCATATCTAGGACAATTAGAACCAAGAAAAAATTCAACCCCAATCTCTTCCAGAGAGAACTAAGAGCATGTAACTGGTCTCCCTTAAAATACTTCACACTGGAGGAAGCTGTTAATTACTTTAATTCTAACTTCCTAGCCATACTAGACCACCATGCACCAACCCACTCTATTAGAATGAAAACTAAATCTGCCCCATAGTTTTCAAAAGAAACCAGGCAAAAAATCCATCTCAGAAATAAATAATGGAATAAATCTCGTTTAACTAAAAACCCAGTAGACCAACAAAACTTCGGACAGCTGAAAAATGAAACTAAAAAAGCTATACTGTCTGACAAAAGAAACTACTACCTACAATTCCAGCAGACTCACCATAATAAACCACAAAAGTTCTGGGCGAGTATTAATCAATTATTACACCCAGGTCAATCCATCACACCAAACCCACAAGGCACAGACAAGGAGAATCCCAAGCAGACTGCTAATGCCTTTAATACCTTTTTCACTGAGGCCATTCAAACTTTTGCCAGTCAGTTATCTACTCAGAACTTAACTATATCCAACTCTGACTCTAACCTATCCCCTCCATTTCTCTTCCAACCAGTCCCAACAACATATATTCTTACCCTTATCCAAAAACTGAAACTGTGCACTCCTTCAGCAGACCAACTACTCGTTGAATATCTACAAAAGGCAGCCAAATCCATCACCTATCCCATTTCCATTCTCATCAATAGAACCATCAGTGAGGGACACATCCCTAAAATCTGGAAGTATCCCATATTATCCCCCTTCACAAGGGTGGAAACTCTTCTGAACTCTCCAATTACCGTCCCATAGCCCTACTTTCTCCCTTAGCAAAGATCATGGAAAAATGCATCCACAGACAATTGCTAGACCACTTAATCCAAAATAAAAAGAAGTTATGTACCTACCATAACGTTCCATGTTAGTTGTCTTCATCTCGCCTTCCTTCTTGCTGTTTGGGTTCAGAGCCGATCCTCGTCTCCGACTCGGCCATCTTCTATAGCTCGAGAGCTGTTTACTGGCTTGAGGCTACTCCTTATCCCAGCATGCCCAGCGTCAGCTACCCAGATCTTGTTTGTGATAGCGCACACTAGAAATAGAGTAACCAGTTCCTAAAAACTGGTTGTCCAATACACCTAAACAAGGAAAGAGTTATAAATTACCTGGCATGAGAAGTAATAAAAGATGCTCAGCCAGTGAAAACAAAAGGGAAATCCTCACAATCCTCTAGGAAGAGGGAAGGAGGGAGGGACGCAAGAAGGAAGGCGAGATGAAGACAACTAACATGGAATGTTATGGTAGGTACATAACTTCTTTATGTTAAGTTGTCCATCTCGCCTTCATTCTTGCTGTTTGGGACAGCGTCCCTAGCACCTAAAATCCTGGGTGGCTCATTGGAACAGATTCTTCAGAACAGTAGACCCAAAGGAAGCTCTGCTCCAGGAGACCATATCTACCTTGTAATGAGAGATAAAAGTGTGAGGGTTTGCCCAAGTGGCAGCTGCACAGATTGAGTCTATGGGCAACCTAGACTGAAAAGCTACAGAGGTGGCTAATGCTCTAGTGGAATGACCTTTTGGTTTAACTGGTAGGTCTTTATTTCGTAACTGATAAATAAAGGCAATAGTATCAGATAACCATCTGGATAAGGTCACTTTAGAAACTGGAAGGCCCTGTTTGCTGAATGCATAAGAAAGAAATAACTGGTCTGACTTTCTTAGTTCTATGCAGGTAAAAACGCAATTGTCTGTGCACATCCAATTGGTGGAGTTTGTATTCTGCCTTGTTGCTGTGATTAGGAAAGAAAACTGGCAGATCTATGGATTGATTTAAATTGTTCTCTGAGCAGACATTAGGAATAAAGGATGGATTGGTCCTCAGAGAAACTCTGTCCTTGTGAAACACCAGGTAAGGAGGATGAACACATAGTGCTTGAAGTTCTGAGTCACCTCTAGCTGAAGTGATAGCAACCAGAAAAAGTGTCTATCAAGAAAGAAATTTTAAAGAACATAATGCTGTCGGTTCAAAGGGAGGCAAAATTAAGGAAGCTAAAACTAAATTGAGATCCCAAGGAGGAGGAGGATCTCTAACTGGGGGTCTAAGAAGAGATGTTCCTTTCACAAAGGCCTTGCAGAGCTTATGAGACATTATGCTAGAATTAAACATACTGATATGAAAATTAGAAATGGCAGCTAGTTGTACTCTAATGGTAGTGGAAGCCACACCAGACTGAAAAAGCTGTGCTAGAAATTCAAGAATTTCATGGACTGGGGCTGAGAAAGGATCCAAATTTCTAGATTCTGCCCAGTAAGAAAAACGTTTCCATTTACTAGCATATGTTTTCCTTGTAGTAGACTTATGTGAGGAAACAATAATATCACGGACTGCTGGGGAGATATCGGAAAGCCTGGCTAAGGTTGGAAGTGGAGTAACCAAGCTGTGAGCTGGAGAGTTTAAAGGGATTGGTGCAACCCACCTGATTGGTGAATCAGAAGATCTGGAACTGGGTTCAGAATCCACGGTTGATCCAGAAGGTGGAGGTGTAGGAATGGGAACTATATCTGTCGAGGCCAATATGGGGCAATGAGGATCATTTTGCAACCCACCGATTTTGCTTTCTGTATGAGTCTGGGAATTAGGGGAAAAGGGGGAAAAGCGTAAAGGAGTCCCTGAGGCTAATCATGGACTAGAGCATCTCTGGGTATATGACCTGGAAGAGGAAGCAGGGAGAAGTAGCTGCTGCATTTATTGTTGAGAGGAGTGGCAAATAGGTCGCAGCAAGGCTGCCCCCATTTGCAGAAGATAAGATCCGCAACTTCCTGATTCAGAGACCACTCGTGAGGCATGAGGATAGCTCTGCTGAGCCAGTCCGCTATGACGTTGGATTTCCCAGGGATGTGCATTCTATCAGAAAACATTGGGAGGAAATCGCCCATTGCCACAGTCTGAGTGCTTCTCGACACAAGGGGTAAGACCTGGTCCTGCCCTGTTTGTTGATGTACCACACCACTGACATGTTGTCCGTTTGGATTGCAATGGTCCCGGAAGGAAGAGAGTCTTGAAGGGCTTGCAACGCTAGGAGAACTGCTCTCATTTCTAGGACATTGATATGCAGATGGTACTTGTGAGGTTGCCAAGTGCCTTGGACTGTCCTGCCTAGATAATGCCTCCCCACCTTATCAGGGAGGCGTCCGTGGTCACTGTGGCTACCGGAGGGGGTTGTAAGAAAGGTCTGCCTTGAATTACTAGTGGGGGAGACCATCCACCAAGAAAGGTGCCTTTTGCATGTTTCTGCGATCAGGATCATGTGAGACATAGGTAGTTCCTGGAAAGACCACTGCGTGAAAAGAAGCCACTGAAGGATTCTCATGTGGAAATGCAATAATGGGACAAGAAGAATGGCAGCTGCCATGGAGCCTAGAGCTTGGAGGATATGTCTGACTTGAATCCTTTTGCTCTGCATTAGAATTAATACTTGTTGACGAATAGTGGAAACTCTTTCCTGTGGTAATCTTGCAAACATTTCTTTTGTGTTTAATTCTGCTCCTACGTATATGATAGATTGACAGGGCAACAAGGCAGATTTTTCGAAATTTACTGGAATGCCTAGTTGAGTGCATGATGTGATTGTATAATCCCGTGCCTCTAAGAGTTGACGCCTGGTGGTAGCAGTCAGGAGCCAGTCGTCTAGACAGGGAAACACCTGGAATCCTTGATGCCTCAGGTGAGCCGTGACTACTGTCATACACTTGGTGAACACCTTGGGGGCTGAGGTGAGACTAAAGGGCAGAGCTCTGAACTGGTAATGACTGGCCCCTACCCGGAAGAGAAGAAATCTCCTGGAGCGTCTGTCCATCTTAATATGGCAGTATGTGTCCTGAAGATCTATCGAGCACATCCAATTGTCCTGACCCAGAAAAGGGAAAATGGACTGCAGTATCACCATCCGGAACTTTTCTTTTTGTACAGATTTGTTCAGTCTGCTGAGATCCAGTATTGGTCTCCAGTCCCCTGTCTTTTTTGGTACTAAAAAGAATCTTGAGTAAGTTCCGGATCCTAGTTGATCTGTGGGGACTTCTTGAATGGCTCTTTTTTCTAGCAGTCTTGAAACTTCTGTGACTGCTTGATCCCTTAGATTGGGTGGGACATCTGGAAAGTGCTTTTTTGATTCTATGGGGGATTGATGGAAGGGAATTTTGTAGCCTCCGGATATGATGGATAGTACCCATCTGTCTCTTGTTATATTTTGCCAGGCTTTTGGGTACAGCGAAAGTCTTCCCCTGACTGCCTCCAGAGGTCAGCAGTCGGGCAACCCTTCAGGAATGCTGGAAGGGCTTGGCAGAGAAGGTTTCTCTGTCACCCTGGTTTTGCGATCCCCCTCTGTCATGAGGGCGGTTGTCTGTTATTGTTGTTTCCCCCTCTGCCCTTGGGGGAAAAATCACCGTGTGTGTCAGGCAAGGGTCCCTGGGATTTTCAGAACCACATCTTTCCGCTCTTCTGACCCTTGGGATAAGGTCTGGAAGGAGTGGAAAAATGGACTCCCATGGCAGAGAGAGTCTTGCCTTCCTGCTCACACCTGGTCAACGTGTCTTTCACCTGAGGCCCAAAGAGAAAGGAGCCATCAAAGGGAGTATTTGTAAAGGACACTCAAAATGGTTCCGCAAACTCACACAGCCGCATCCAAGCATGTCTGCTGAGAGCCACACCTGTCCCTGCGGCTCTGCTCGCTCCATCGGCTGCATAGGAAATCAGCCTCATGGAGGAGTTGACTATGGAATTAAGAGTCACAAGCTGAGAAGCTACTTTGGCTGGTGCTCCCTCAGCTGTAGGATCTTGAAGGGTATCTCCAAGCTCTTTCAGGAAATCCCTTTGAAGACATGTAAAATGGCATAGATGGTTCAGTGACCTCATTGAAAAGGTCGCTGAAGCAAACATTCGCTTTCCATTTCTGTCCATCGTCCGAGACTCTTTGTTCGGAGGATGAACAGATGAAGAGCTTTCTACTAACTCTTTCTTGGTGGCTGCTGCTACCACCATGGCATCAATGGGCACACCTTTGGAGGGGAATTGTTTGTCCTGCGGGACTGTAATAAATTCGTTTGGTCTCCTCTGAGTAGGTCCCACAGAATCTAGAGCTGACCAAGCCTTTCAAGCCACTACAGACATGAGTGGATCGAAAGGAGGAGATACCCAGGAGGCGGAAGGTTGGGAACCGAATGCGTCCAGGTATACAGACTCATCCTCGGTAGGGGCTAGGGAAGTCCAGTCCCTGCTCTGTCTAAGCATTTCAAGGATATCTGAAAGGGACCTTGGGGACCCTTCCGATTCATCCATGTCTGTATCTGAAGTGACAGACTCAGGGGAGTCTATGTGCTTTCTCTTGCACATCTTCTTTCGGGGAGGCTCTTCCGAGTGATCAGGGGAGGCTTCGGAAGAAGAGGGATCACCCAATGGGGAGTCCTGGGGCATAGGTTCCCTAAGCTTGGGTCTGGAGAAGGAGTAGAAGTTGGAACAGACACCACGAGGGGAGGAGCTGATGGAGCTGGCAGTAGAGCTGTTTCAGGGGACAGCACACTCCGCATGGCCTCAAAGGCGTCCTGATCTCTAGGCAGAGAAAGCTCCGGCTCCGAACAAACAGGAGTCTTTCTCCGTGTCGAGGGTGACGGCTCCGAGGCCGATGTTGGAGCCGAGCTCACCTGCGCCAAAGCTCAGAGGGGGAGAACGGGGTCGGACAAGGGTCCGATGCCACTCCTCCCCTTGGAGCCGACGAAAGAGGCTCGGCACCCAGATCCCTCAATAGAAGGTATAACCAAGGTAATCAGAGCTGACGTTGGAACCGGAGAGATGATGATTGGCGCTGACGGTTCTACTACCTGCGGATCCATGATCTCTGGCTCCGAGCTAAATGTAGTCGGAGGAGGAACAGAAATAGAGGCAGTTGGAGCAGATACCTGTTGAGGTGGGCTGGACAGAATTTTTGCCAGTGCCTGTGACTTGAGCAACCTACTTACTACTCTCTCCACATCATGATCCAATAATCTAGAGGATCGAGAGGAGTGTGAAGAATGATGGCTACGTTCACTCTGTAACAAAGGTGACTGAGGTGCAAAGTGGATGGACTTCAAGGACGGAGACCTCAGTCTCTTATGGCTCCGAGACAGGTCCGAAATAGCAGATGGAGCCGATGGAGGAGTTGTCTTGTCGGTGCCAGCCGGCACCGACATACTTGGTTGGTCAAGTAAGGGAGACGGCTCCGAAGGTGGAGCCGACGGCTTGACAGACTTAGGGGGTTTCGCTGGCTGAGTACTTTTAGCCGGAGAATCCTGAGGCTTCAATAATTCCCAAAGGATTAATTTGTTTTTGCGCTCCTGCAGGACCCTTGGACTAAAAGCGTGACATATAGAACAGGAGTCCTGCAGGTGAACAGCGCCCAAACAATATACACAACTAGTGCGCCCATCTGTCAGAGACATTTTCTGACAGCATGAGTCATACTTTTTGAAGCCAGATACCTTAGTATCTTTAGACATTTTAGTAACAACAACCACAACAACAATAATAAAAAGCTATACTACAAATAGACTCTCTTTTTTTTTTTTTTTTACAGTTAAGGAACAGAACGGAAAGCCTCTAATTTAAACGACTATCCTAAGGGGGGGGGACTCTCTAATTTAAATGAGTTCAAGGGAAACAGAAGGCCTGCAAGTTATGGAGCGATGGCCAACAAAGCTACAATACACAAGAAAGCGATAAGGGATAAAGGAATATCTCTAGACAAAAATTTGACAAAATTTCAAGAATAAATAACAATATATTAATAGAAAAAAGCTATACTAAGCCTGAGCCAGTAACGAAGCAACCTTGCAGCTGAAGCGGCAAACAAGATCTGGGTAGCTGATGCTGGGCATGCTGGGATAAGGGGTAGCCTCGAGCCAGTAAACAGCTCTCGAGCTATAGAAAATGGCCGAGTCGGAGCCGAGGATCGGCTCCGAACCCAAACAGCAAGAACGAAGGTGAGCTGGACAACTTAACATCTTACTTTCAAACTCTCAACATGGTTTCAGACCTTCCCACAGCACTACTACTGCCCTCCTTTCCTTTACTGACTGTATTAACAAAAAACATAACCAAAACATGCTTTCTTCTGCACTGTTTATATATCTGTCTAAGGCATTTGATATGGTAAATCACCAGATACTTATAAATATCCTCAAATCCCTGTCACTGGATGCACTAGCTATAAAATGGTTCCAGCCCTACTTAGATAACAGACAACAGGCTGTACTTTGGCATAACATTCTATCTACCCATCTGCCCGTTAACACTGGTGTTCCTCAAGGGTCCATATTAGGACCTCTCCTGTTTTCTTTATTTATCAATGACCTTCACCTAGCAATTCCCCAAGCTACATGCATACAATATGCAGATGATTCCACACTTACATGCTCAGCCACATCTATATCTGAACTTCACTCCCTTACCCAAAATGTGTTTAACACAGTTAAACAATAGTTTACACAGCCCTGTCTCCTTCTGAACCCCCAAAAAACTAAACTCCTCCTTTTTACTCCTACTTGTAAGTCACACCCAATAGACTTCACAGTAACATCCAGTAATGGTACTCTCATATCCCCAGAACAAACTACCAAACTACTAGGTATCACCATAGATAACAACCTTAACTTCGACACCCACATTAACAATACTCTAAAATCTGTTAATAGAAAACTAGGCTCTCTCTACAGGATCAAACCCTTCCTCTCTCCTGCAGCTAGAATAACTATTGCTCACACCCATCTAAGTTCTACTCTCCTCTATGCGTCACCCATATATACTAATCTCTCTAAAAACAACCTTAATAAAATGGAAAACTCCTACAATAACATAGCCAGATTTGCAACAGGTAACTCTTTCAGAACCCACCAGTGTTTTAATCTAAAGCAGCTAGGATGGCTTGAATTACAAAATCAGCTTAAATTCCACCAACTGACCATTGCCCATAAAACCCTTTACAAACCTACCAATACCCCTATACTATTTACCCTCATTACCCCCTACAACAATCTAAAGACCTTACGATCATCACATAAACTTCTTGTAAATATTTGTAAATCAAACAACAGGGCTGGGGACTCTCTTTTCTCTAATACTGTTCGAAAATCCTGGAACCTTCTTCCTAACTAACTTTCCTCTCTTCCCTCTATATCACTCTTTAAAACCAAATTGAAACTTTTCTTCAGAACACACTGGTTGTGCCCCTGTACTAAACCTGACTGATCAACTAGCTCTTCTTACTTGGTTCAACCTACCCTCCTCTTCTCAGTAATCAAGTTACTTTTCTTAATAACAACTTACCTTGTCCTTCTATACTATTACTTACATCTTCAGAATCATATTAAGGAGACTACTTTTATTAATATATTGTATAATTTCAGCTCCTACTTTTTTTATGACTACTTGTATACTAATATATTGTATAATTCAGCTGCCATATTTTTCTTTATGATGTATTGCAATTACATTTTGTATTGTATCTGTATATTTTGCAATATGTTATGAATGAATGACTTCTTTGATTATTCTCTGTACTGCACCTGCAATGTTCATTGTATACATTAATTTTTGTATATGTGATTTTGTTTGTTTCCTCGGAGCTTATCTCCCTGGACCTCTACTGAAAATAGACATATATCCAGTTAGACTAGCCCGGTCAACAAATGTAAAATAAAAATAAAAAAATAAATAAAATAAATAATTGCACTCCTCTGGAACAAACTCCCAATTCACATAAAACAGAGCTCCTCAATGACACTATTTAAGCATAACTTAGACAACTGGATGGGAGACCATACATTTACCCAGGGGGTGTCACCTATGCCCCTCTTGGATAACGGCAGTTGGTGCTGATCATAGTCTCACATTGCAAATATTGAGCATACAACTTTGTCAATAAGGGAACAAGGATATAACATGGCTAGACTTATAAAGGCCCTAGGGCCAATAGCCTAATAACCTCCTGTGAACCTATAATTATAGAGGCCATGTAACTTAGAATCCTGAGGTATTCTAATGCAGATGTCACAGACTGGTTGGAGAATATCAGAAAATGTTCCTTGTTAAACTACTTTGCCCTGAGGAAGAAAAGCCATCATTAGGGTTGTATTCAGAAGACTTCCCAGGAACACTATTCTGTGAAATGGAATAACAGATATGTTTACCTGAAAACCCAAACTGAGAAAAAGACTTCTTACTCAAGCCAGAGATTACTGACATGTACTAAAAGAATCTGCAAGAATAAGGTAGTTGTAAGTATGGGGAAAATGTGAATGCCCTACAACCTGCAATGGGTTATTACCGAAATCGGGCCCTTTGTAAATACTCTTGGAGCTATAGACAAACCAAAAGCTAAGGCAGAACATTGAAAATGTAAACCAGACACAGAAAACCTTAAAAAAGTCAGAAATCTTTGAGAATTGGAATGTGATGATAAGCATATTTTAAATCAAGGGTTACCAAAAATGCTGAGAGGAGGAATTAGAGGTAAATGGGACTGTAAGGAGAGCATTTTGAACTCTGGAACTTTGCTGTCTAGATTTAGAAAAGAAAGGTCTACAAGAGGTCTGGGCCCTCTTTTTTGACACCAGAAAGACTTCTGAAAATCCTGTTCTATTTGATCTAGTGGAACAGGTTCTATGAACCCATGAGACAACATTCCCTCCAGAAGAGGAAAAAACAAGGTGGTTTGACTATGTGGATGTGAAGGAATCACCTAAAAATGAGGAAAGTACTCACTGTCAGCTATAGCTTTTTTGAATGATTCTCAGAACCCAAGTGTCTGAAGTTATCCTGTGCCACAAAGGGAGACGAAGACCTAGAATTTGGATCAATTTTACTGAAATGTCAGGGACATGAAGTCTGGTTTTTTTAGATTGACATTGGTTTTGGGAGGATCTCTGATCGTCCCTGCCATTGCTTTCGAAATTTTGCTTCCCTGAACATGGCAGATATTCTTTATTCTGTTTCCTATAAAAGGATCATAACCTGGAAAGAAAGTTTCATATTAAATTTTTGTGTAAGGGGTTGAAAATCTAAGTAATCCCCAGAAATAAATTTCCTCCTATTAAGCAATGGAATAGCTACATTTCAAACCACCCCAAACTCAGACAACACAGTGACCTATGTTGAAGTGTTTACAGAAACCACGTACAAATGTGTAAAAAACTGCTTAGAAACAGAAGTACCAAACCAAAATAAACAGGACAAACTCCAAAAACAAGCCCTTTTTGCTGAGCCCCCAGTACAAATAGGTTGTACAACAAAGAAAAAAAATCCTATCCAAAAATAAAAAAAGGCTATGCTCAACATGCAATAAACTCCCTCTTCAGTCTGAACAAGCAATTCAGGGGACTAATCAAGTTCAACAAACCCAACTTTGAGGCAAATGATGCCTCCTAGGCTAAGGATAACCATAACACATTTTTCAGTTATGTACACAACCTTAAGGGGAACACACCCAACAGTGTACTGAATTAACAGTTAATGTAACTCCCTAAACTAAACCAGAGGATATAGCAAATTTGCTAGCTGATAAATTTATCTCAAATTTCACCTCACCTACCACCCCAAGTTACTCTCCAGGAAATAACGTCTACCACTTATTCCCTAATTCTCACTAAAGGACATTTTTCAAACTGCATTCTCCAAAGCTAAAAACACTGCATCAATGGGTCTTTTTTAACTTTTAGTATTAGGTGCACGTTTACAAAAAAAAAAGAAACAAGAAACATCTTTACTAAATCCTCAGATATGACATAAGCAATTATACATTATATAAATGTAAACAAACCATACTGACACAATTCCAGTTGCAAAAATTATATATTACAAACCATGTGGACACAATTGTAGTTGCAAACATAATGAATGTATAGATAAGTAATGTATAATCAGTCAACCATTACACAGCTCATTCAAATCCTGCCTTCTTTTAAACCTCGTTCCTCCTTTGCACATATTGTTCCAACAATTGCCATTTTTTCCTATGTAATTTACTCCAACCCTTTTCTAAAGTTCCCAATTAGAGTTGTTTTATCTCTGTAACTATATTCACTACTTCTAGTAAAGTTGCTTTAGACTTTGATTTCCATTTTCATGGCAGCCACCATAATTAGGACTCAGCAAGGCCTTACTATGTCTAGGCAATTCCAGTTCTGTATCATAGCTTAGAAAAATCATTTCCTTAGTTACACCAATTTGCTCACAGTACCTCTGACAAAGCAGTCTGCAGGGAATTTTTAAAGTCGGCCAACTCATTGCACTCCCAGAAAATATGTTCCCAGTTACCTCTTTCTTCCCCATCACACCTCCAACATTTGCTGTCCACCTGAGGAAAATTTCTTTGGAGTCTACTTTGGGGTATAAAAATATCTAAGTAAAAGCAAAGATCCTAAATCTTCTAGACTTTGTTGCACATTTGGGAGACAAACATATATTCCCTGTATTGTTTCTTTGTGAATTGCTTATCCAGTCTCTCTCTCTCTCTTCCCAGTCCTTTCTAACGTCCTCTGATTGACTCATAGGTATTATGCAATATTTTATATGCTCTACTAATTATTCCTTTTTTAATGGCAGTTTCTGTTGTAGATTCTACTAAAAATTGTCGTTTAGGACCCCCCCCACTTCCTTCTCTTTGCCTATACTCTGATATCAGTCCTTGATAGGGAAGACAATCTTTAACCTGCAGTCCAAATAAATTCTTGGTGACTTCCCATTCTTTTACCTTTTCATGCATCAATGGGCCTTGATAATATCCCAGGATGCCTCTTAAATAACTTGAAACAAGACCTGCCAGGCCCACTAGAATTTCTGTTCAACCACAGTCTCCAGACAGGCTTCATTTATAAGAAATGGAGGGCTGCAAAGGTCATCCCTCAACACAAAGGGGAACCATCAACAGACCCAGGGAACTATAAACCCATATGTTTGATTAGTCTTATATGCAAGGCCATGGAAAGAATTATCATGGACCTGATAAACAAAAACATAGGAAACCTTCAAACACTGAATCCATCCTAGTTTAGTTTCATCAGCGTCAGGTCATACCTACTAAACCTGGTGGACCTTTTTTGAGAAGATCACTAGAGCCATGCACAAAGACAAAACAGTGCATACTGTCTTCCTTGACCTGGAAGAGACATCTGATACAACACATCACTCAGGTATTATAGACAAACTCACAAATTTAAGCAGAAATCCTTGTGTCACCAGATGGATAGCCAAATGGCTCACTGATAGAACAGATGAAGTTAAGAGTGGGGGAATCCACCTCCACCAAAATACATGAAACTAGTGGTGCCCCACAGATCTCTCAACTGGTACCACTCCTGTTCGCAATATACTTCTCTGAAGTCAAGGCACATGTAGAGGGCCTTTGACTGACCAAATCTGCTGATGACTGTAAGCTGGGTGCAATCACTGAATCCCCCAAAGATGTAGATATCCTCCAGGATGGTCTAACACAGACCAATATATGGTGCCAAAGCTATGGCCTAAATGTCAATGCAAAAAAATACATAATTAAAACCTTTGGGTAGACTACCATCCCTGCAAATTACAACATTAATAACACTCCCCTAAGAGCAGACCCATTGATAGAGGACTTGGGAACTCAGGTTGACAGTAACCTAAACTTTGATCACCATGTCTCCATGCTGGTGAGAAAATCCTTCTACAGGACACAACTTATATGTAAGGGCATGACATCCAGATCTAAGGAGAGCACAGTCCCACTATACTCAGACCAATAATCAAGTACAATGTACCCTTTGGCATGTACCTGACCAGGCATTTGTGTCAGCTGAAGCAGCCATAGATGTTCCTCACTAAATGGGTGTAAATAACATGGCCAATGCAGACAGCCTCAAAGCCCTGCCCCAGTATTTGGTCTCCTACAGACTAATGAGGGGCAATCTATGTCTAAACTACAAGGCATTCTCTGATCCAGCCCTGACGGCACTACAACATATTCTCAAAACAAACAGCACTATTACTACCAAATCTAAGGATCTAAGCTTTGTTTGTGACATAAACAAAACATGTTGGCAGAACAGCTGTGTCTTTCAAAAAATACTCTTTCTCTGGAACAAACTCACCATTCATGTGAAGCTGAGCACTTCTGAAAGTTTACTCAAGTGCATTTTGGACCTATGGATAGGAAATTGCAAATTCACCCCTAGCCTGTCACTTACATCTTTTACAGACAGGGGCAGCTTGTAGATGCCCAAATTCATAGGCATATACCAAAGCTGTTCTAGTCCCTGGAGAATGATAACTGGATAAACTTGGGCATGAGTGACTAGTCTTAAAAAAGGCCCAAGGGCTGGTAGCCTGGTAACCTCCTACTATCCTAAGATCTTTCCTCATATCTTTTAAGGAACCCAGCACAGGACAGGCCAAATAATACATCTTCATCCAAGGGAGCATTCAGGATTTCAGTTTTGAAATCTTCATATAAATCCCTGTAATGTAGCCAGGCAAATGTTCTCATCATACACACAGTAACAGCAGACCTTGATACAGCAGCAGCAAAATCATAAGACTATTTCAAAGAATGACTGTTTTCAACAGACTCTGAAGATATTAAAAAAAACAGAGTTATCAATCTCTGAAGAGGGGAGATCAACAAGTAACTTTCTTGTATTATCAAAAGAAACCAGCAGAAATTTGTACATTTGATCCTGATAATTCACTATCTGAAAAGCTAAAGGGGAAGAAGAATAAACTTTCTTCCAAAATCTATCAAATGCTTTCCCTTCTTTGGCAGAAGGAATCTGATTAGCTGTTACCATACATTTAGCAGAAGATGGTTTATGATGAAGAAATCACTACAGGGTCTGATCTGGGGGTTGATAACAGAAATGTGTGTGTCTGAAGAACTTTATATAACTTATCAGACTTTTCAGGGGGTAGGAGGCTGAATGTCAGGCACACTGGCGGCTGCCTAGAAAGCATGCTCTAACTCTGGCAAAACAGGAACAGCTGCAGATTGAGAACAATCCACCCGTAATAAGTCATGACAACTTTGCTGCGATTCTGGTAATTCTTTTTGCACCCACTGAAAAAGCCCTTTCATTCTGGCTGTCGTATCAGAAGAAGATAACCCTCGGGAAAGAGATCTAAACAAAAGCCTACCTCAGAATTCAGTTCCCCCCTCTGTGCTGTAGGCACATGAGAAATAAAATCCAAATCTAATTTCTGTCCCTCAAACTGCGAATAAAAATCTGAAAGGAAATAAACTCTTACTTTTAAAACTTTGGGAAGATTCAGAACTTAGAGACTGAAAAGCTTAATATCAGCTCTTAGCAAAACCCAGCCAATATACCCTGTCCATTCAGTGTGAAGCAGGAGAAGAAAGATGCCAATTTTTCTGGGTTATTTTTCCCCTGGGAAACCCCTAGACAAAGACAAAGGATGGGTCCCTTCCCTGGGAATCAGGCTCCTTAGGGTGGCTGAAGAGCATAATCCGCTCCCCTCTCCAACAGTGACAAATATGGTTCTGTCTTGCCTTAAGAGGAAGGCCAAACTGACACAGAGGATATGTCTGACTCTTGGTCCTTAGCAGCTTGACAGAAATTGAAGAGCAGTCTAAAGTACTTAAAATGGTCACATTAGAAGCACTCATCAGTGGCTGAGAAATCCTGCTTGAATACCAAAGACTTCTGTACTACTTTTGTCTTCCTGTAGGTGGGAAAGGAGAGAACCCCAAAGCCTGGCCCATGCTCTACCAAAAACAGAGCTTGACAAGTGGGATGCATAGCCTTGAAGAGATGATGAATTATCTGAATGTAAAATTAAAATTGTAAGGTAATTTTTTTTTAATGGCAACCCCCAAAACCTCAAGCCCTAGCCCCTATCAATACTTTCTCACACTATGGTAAAGTTTTTTTTCTTTTTTTCACAAAAAGTAGGAATTTTAGGGGAATTTTCCCAACAGGGAATCCTAAGTAGAATTCAAGTTTTGAGGTAAAATTTGTAGTGACAACAACTAACAACAGTCCTAGTTTTAATTCAACACTTTAGGCAGAAAAGGTCAAATTTTCTTCACAAAAATCGATAAAACTGGAAGGTTTTCCCCAATGGGGTACTTACATGCCCAACCTTGGAGAAGCAATAGATGACTGTCAGTCATTCAAGGCCTGCAGGATGAGTGCACTTTGACGACAAGAATGTTATGAAGGTTTGGCACTTTAATCACTGATTTTATACCACTCCCTTTGAGCTGTTTAGTGGCAAGCGTTATGTGGAAGGAGCTCTGAAGCTTTGTAAGCTGGTTGACTGTCATATCCTTGGCAGGATATAAGCTATATAGCTTAAACTACTGCAACAATGACACAATGATGATCACCATAGGTGTCCTTCCTACTCCCATAAGTAACAACTGTAGAATAACACAAAATATAACTATTACTGCAACAAGTCCCCCTCCAAACTTGTAAAGTTTCATCCTTGGGGAAAAAGAAACCCCTTCAAAACCCTAATAGTAGAACTGGTTAATATAAACTGGGAACACTTCCTACTAAGCAATGACCAATCTAATCTCATCATGTCTCTAACAACTATACTCCTTAAACGACATTACAAACATTTCCTTAACATTTCTAGACTTTTTAATAGCAATCATAAACAATGCATCAAAAAATAACTAAATTCTCTATACAAATTAAGAGACACATCTTGGCAAAACTGGAAAACTCCCTCACCCAAAATACATACAAATTCATTACCCTCAGAAACCCTCCTAAAAAGTCCATAAGGAGACAATATGAAATTCCACCACTGAACTCAAAAATCACTAATAAAGTTTGCAAAGCAATTCTGGAGCCTCATGGCTCACATCACTGGGCATACCTCACAACAAAATGCACTACAAAAAGACACTATTTCAATCACCTCTGGTAACCTCTCTCTTGAAATAGTTCTAAAATAATTATCTTTATTATCCACTATACCACAACCAATCATCTACTCCTTTTTTCAAAAGAATCCTAACCAAAGATACTGAGAAATACACTAACATCCCCTCAGATGAACCCACAAGTGCATATGGTTTATTACTGTGATTTATTGTTCTCTGCAAAGATTACCTGCTTCTTTCCCTCCTCTAGCAGTTAGCGCACAGGGATTCCTGTAGCCCATGGTTTGATTCCCTCATCATTCACTTTCTACTGTGTGACTCTTAAGAAAGTTGCTTAACCAGAAAGTGCTCTAGTGTAAGTAGGAAAATGAGCAAAGCTTCTAAATGGTCTCCTTGATTAAAAGCCTAGTAATTATAAATGAACTATAAAAACTACAACACTAGTGCAACCCAGCTTATGACTTCTCCATGGAAACAGACTATACTAAAGCTCAAACCTAAACTCACCAAAGCTGACAGGACCAAATACTTCAGACCAATATCCATCCTCCCCACATCAGGCAAAAGCTATGGAAAACTTATTTTCACATGCCTAACTAAATACTCAAAAATACCTCACCCTCTCTCCACACCAAAATGGATTCTAGTTAGGCTATAGTATGCAAATATCCGTGTACACTTTCAAGAGATGACAATCTCCAAACCATGGACAAAGGCCTTCTAAACTGATTTTTCACTAATCTAACACAAATGTTTGGGCTAGCAGATTTGAATTGCTACTAAACTCGCTTTCCTCAGCAGGAATAAGCCAAGAATCACTTCCCTGGTTCAGAAACTTCCTCAACAACAGAACATGTCTGCTTGCTCTGCCGGCATAAAAGAATACAGGCCTGATTATGGCCCAGGTGACTTGAGTTCAGTTAGTAACTTGGTTGCCTAATGATGCAGGCAGGAAAGATAGCTGCCCATCATAGGGATATAGGGCACAAGTGCTCCAAGGCACACACACGCTGGTTGACTTCTCAGGTGGAGAATGGGGAAACAACACCTCTGTGTCTCCTGTGGGTGAGCAATGCAGTCCTGTTGCTATCAGACCCTTGCGGGAGCAAGAGGCATTACATTGCTGACACCCATTGTATATCCTACCCACAGGAGATAAGGCAAACATTTAAAAAAAAAAAAAAAAAAAAAAAACTCAAATCACCCTGACAGCTGCACACATGATGGCCCCTCCTGGCCAATCATCTCCCCTGTTGATTGTAAAACAAAAGTGTCAAAGAGACAAAAAATGAAATTTCTTGCCCAAATAGGCTTAACTATCTCTCATTCTGCAACGCCAAATAAAGAAGCCTCACAAGGATCATTTTTATCTCCATTACTATTTTCCATATCAATAAACTCCCCAATCAACTTCCAAAATCAAAATCATTCTCTATGAAAATTATATGGACACATAACTGAACAACTCTTTACCATCCACCATCAAAAAATAACTAGATGCTGAACTTACCCTATCATCAGAGGGTCCTATTATATATCATCAGAGGGTTACTATTATATAATCGAAGACACAATCGTTCAAATGCGTCTTGATTGCACTTGAAAGGACGAAATAGCAAAATAGCGAAATGGCATATAAGAGGTTTCTTTCCCTGGGAAAGAAATTGCTGGGCCACCTCCGTTACTTTGCCGTTTTCGTCACTGTAGTGCGATCTCGGAGTTGGTATATTTAAGTGGTGGCGGTGTGGGGGGCACAGCCCCCCCACTTTATGTAATGTTTTGAAGTTTTTATTTTTTTTTTTGTGGAACAGAGATTTTTTTCCCTGGGAAAAAAAAAATCGCTGTTCTGAGTGTTCGGGATTGTAAGCTTTCACTTACATGGGGTCGATAAATCAGTGTTCGTTTTTTTAAGCGTTCGCCGATTTAATATAGACCCTCATCAGACTAGTGCAGCAATAACAAGTTTATAAACTTCTAGAAGGTTTTGTTTAATTCTATTTTAAGAGGAGGAGAAGTACTGGCATCCCGGAAGAAGGCGGTGGTAACGGTAATACCTAAAGAAGGCAAAGATCCATGAGATCCAGCTTCACACAGGCCTGTTTCAATACTAAACTATGATTATAAAGCGTTAATGTCTATAACGGCTAAAAGAATGACAAAAGTGATCCCAAAACTGACAGATATGGATCAGTGTGGTTTTATGGAGGGGAAGGGTAAACATTTAACAATATTAACAGAACATTGATGATCCAGAGGGAAGTACAACGTAAGAAAATACCACTGTTATTGGTGGAACTTGATGCAGAGAAAGCATTTGACAGAGTAGATTGGGACTTTGTCAGCAGGGCAATGGAAGCATTTGCTTTCTCTGATACAATTATAAGGTTGATTAGGACTATATATGAGGGACTGGAGGCGAAAATTAAAGTGTGCGGGGTCCTCTCTGATAACATTTGCTTGTGTACAGGAACAAGGCAGGGCTGTCCGCTTCCCCTTTGTTGTTTGCACTACATTTAGAACCACTGGCAAAGAAAATAAGGGACTCAGAAATTCAAGGATATAATTGGTATGGTAGAGTCAGGAAAAGCTGGCTCCATTTGCAGATGATATTATTTTATACATGATGAAACCAGAAACGGGCATTACAGTGCTGTGTAACATTTTAAGACAGTTTCAAATCTTTTCGGAATACAAAATTAATGAAGCTAAAACAAATGCAGTAGCGGTAAATTATGTACCCACACATGAATTGGTCCAACAATATCCATACTTATGGGGACATGATAAAATTAAGTATTTAGGAGTATGGATTAGAAATTAACCTGTTCTGGCAGTAAAGGATATGTGGGAAGAGACTAAACAGAAGATAATACAAAAACTGAGAAACTGGAAGCTTTGTTATATAGATATAAATACTAAGACACACACAATTAAAATGTTTTTTAGCCCCTTTAGTCTTATACACAGCTGATTCTAACAAAAGAACAAGGTGGACTAGGGTTACCCAATTTGAGGGGGTATTTTAGAGCAACACAGTTAAGGCTCTTATAGACAGCACAAGCAGAAAACTATAACTCAAAGTGGAAAGGAATGATGATGACATGGAGAGAAGCTCAAGAAATAAGGAGAGACTGGGATTTTGGATGCAGACTTTTACGGAGAACAACAAAAAAATTATATAGCATATGAGAGAGAGGGTTTGAATGGAGAGATAATAAGGGTACGAATGGAGAGATTATAAGTCAGCAAGCAAAGTACAGTTGTTTGTCTTTTCGGATTTTCCCAGTTAGGGGTCGCCACAGCGGAACTCCGGTCCGCTAATGATTGGCAGTAGATTTTCATGAACGCCGAGGTATTGCTGAAATTGAATTAATTCTCAAGTCTTACTGAGTACCTTCACAAGGTGGACCCTGTTTTTCACAAAATCTCACCAAGACGGCACTGATATATAGATTGTATTTTATATAGCACACATCATGGACAGTAGCAGGTCAAAAATAAAGAAAGGAAGCTGGATGCACAAGACCCAGGATAAAAAGTTCCCAATCCTGGTAGGCACACTGGTGCCAGGACTGGAAAAATGACAGTGTAGAATCCTCAAAATACAGAAACATTCCTACAATGGGGCTAGGCCAGGCCCAGGGGAAGGATGCCCCCCCCCCCCCGTTCTAGCAGGAATTAGCAGTCCATAAAAATCACAAAAACTGATAGGCTAAAGAAGAGGCATAAAGACAGCAGAGTGGAATACTGAGGATAAGAAAGAAATTATGTATTGTTACTATCATGCAAAAAGCCCAGAATTTCCAGACACAAGATTTCCAAAAAGATTAAGAGAGAAATAAGAGGAAATTAAAATACGTCCACAAGAAAAAAATGTCAGAAGCCTCAAATAAAAATTTGTGTTTATTAATACAACAGATTTGTGAAAAACATTATATAGGCCAAGAAACTTCAATCTGTTTAAAAAAAGAAGTATGAAGAAGTGCGAAAACATAAACAACAAAACCTAGAGATTTTTGAAAAGTATAAAAAAGAAATATGGACATGGGAAAGAAAGAGAGATTTGATATGCTGCAATACTTATGCAAAGTCAAAATCCAAATTAATTAAGAGGAAAAAGGCAGCCCCAAAGATATTCAAAAAGAAATACAGACAAAGGCATCCAGATATGGAGAATTTCATAACAAAAACAAATATCACAAAGAGGAAATGTAGAAAAGAAAATTAGTAAAGTAGAAGAAAAAAAATAGAAGCTGAAGTTATGGAATGCCTATGAAGTGAAGGATTTGGTGTAGAAGGTCTAACACAGGTTATAACACAGCATGATGGAATGAGTCCCCAAAGTAAGAAGAAACAGGAAGATCGGGAGTCATGTGAAGAAGAAATATGGACATGGGAAAGAAAAAGATATTTAATATGGTATAATATTTATTGAAAGGCGAAAGCAAAATTAATCAATACAAAAAGAGCAGCACCAAAGATATTTGAAGGGGAAATACAGGCAAAGGAATACGGACATGGAAAGCTTTACAATTCAGAAAATAAGACAAAGACGAAAAGTAGAAAAGAAAATTAGTAATGGAGAAGTTAAACAAATAGAAACTGAGACTATGGAATACCTGGAAGTAAAGGATTCAGTGTAGTAAATCTAGCTTAGAAAGCACAACAGCAGGATAGAGCAACAGACATCCAAACTGAGGAGAAACCAGTGGAATGGGAAACAACTGGGCAGTTGTGATAAGAAGCTATTTTGGAGCCTTCCACAGGAAACCAGTATAAACATTCACTTGAAGCTGGACAGCAAGGGAAGGAGCAGGAAACTGTGGCAACTTTGACGCAGTCAGTGTTGAGGGGTGATAGGCCAGTGAGTTCCCATATGACACAGCAACAAATGACACAGGATGAAACTGAAGAGAATCTGTCAGAGGAAGACGCCATAGAACTCTACAGAATACCCGCAGGAAATGGAGAACAAAAAATGTGCCCTTAGTTTGGGAGAAAATAAGCAAAGAGAAGAGTTGCTTGATTTAATAGAGAGAGAGAGAGAGAGAGACATAGTAAGATCAATGAAAGAAATAGACTGCAGAAGGTCAAAAAAAACAAAAAGTCAGAAGCCTGATAAAACAAATGAATACAGTAATTAGGACTGTCTACAGAGATTCATGCAATATAACAGAAGTAAACAGTAAATATTGCTGTGCAGCTAAACTAATAACAGATAAAATTCTACAAGAACCCAGGGTAGTAAGGGAAAGGAAGGGAGAAATTGAATATCATCATGGAAATATCGAATAGAGAAAACTATAAAGCAATTAAGACAAGAAGTGTTATTGTTAGAAGAGTATAGAAGCGGGAAAAGATCAGCAAAAACACTCAGAAAGACAGAAGTGATAAAAGCAATGAGCGGTATTATAACGGATCAGGATCTATCTTGCACTACTGCAAATAAGAAATATCAGCACAGGCAGAAAAACTTAGAAGATACACAGATAAATATAAAGGAAAAGCACAAAATAAGTAATTTATCGATGACCCTAAAAAGTTCTACAGAGAATTGGTAAACAAGGTAAAAGAAATTGAAAGACCACCCAGAAAAGAATAGATACATTTTGGAGAAATATCTATGAAGATCCTGTGGAACATAACAAAGATGCTAAATGGAGAGAAGAAGTAAAAGAATAATAAGTTCAAAGGTACAGGGTATGAAATGGGATGAAGTAACAGCCAGAGAGATTGGGATAAAGTTAAGAAAAGCCTCCAATTGGAAAACCTCAGGCCCACATGCAGTACCTAACTTCTGGCTAAAAGTATTAACTTCTGCACGAAGATTTAGCCATGAGTAAGAACTATTTATATGTGCACCCCAAAGAGACACTAACCTGGTTAACAACAGGAAAAACAATGTTCCTACTTAAGAGTGAACCTGCAAGTTATCCTAAAAATTACAGACCAATAATTTGCCTTCTGATGACGTATAAACTATACACTGGAATTGATGCCGACAGAGTTTATAGTCACTTAAAAGAAAATTCATTCATGGCAAAAGAACAAAAGGGTAATAAAAGAAAGTCATGTGGAACAATGGATCATCTGTTGCTAAATCAAGTCATAAAGGAGAACTGTAAAAAGGGAAATAATCTAAGTATGTCATGGATTGACTACAAAAAAGCATTTGATAGTATCCCACATTCATGGATAAAAGAGTGCTTAAAAATGTATAAGATATGCTCTACACTGATCAATTACATTACAGTGACCATGAAACAGTGGCAGACCACTTTGCAATTAAGTCAAGATAATGGACAAAACAATTATTCCAATGATAAAAATTTAAATGGGGATATTCTAGGGTGACTCCCTGTCACCATTGATATTCTGTCTGCCTTTAACCCTTTAAGCCTACTTAACAGATTAGGCCATGGCTATAATTTGGCTCCTAGAAAACAACAATGTGCAAAGACCTCTCATCCCCTCTTTGTCGATGATTTAAAAAGTACAGTTGTGTACACTTAACATAAATGTAGATGTTCGAGTGTATTCACTGTTGCAGTCATCACACTTGGGTTATCTGCCTGCAGGTAGCCCTCAGTCAGCCCGAATACCAGAGTCTTCGGATTTCTGCGTCGGATGCTGTCGCTTCTTCCATGACGTCAGGTCATTAGGGGTATAAAACAGGCAGCCGATGCCATTACATCAGTTTTTATTGCCCCAGATGTCAGGAGCCCCCGAAATAGGAAACTAGTATATGGTGTGGAACACCAACAGTAAAAAGTAAATACCACTGCCATAAAAGATGGCCATATAGAGGACAGGTAGAAAGGATAGAGAAAAACAGGGGGCTGGAGGGAGGGAAACCAGGACTGCAACAGTGAATACACTCGAACATCTACATTTATGGTAAGTGTACACAACTGTACTATGTTCTTCGTGTTTCACTGTTGCAGTCATCAGACTTGGGTTGATTCCCAAAGCTGAGGAAGGGTGGAGGCAGTCAAGAGGAGTTAGGGCTGGCTAGCAGGTCTTGTAAGACTGCTGTAGCAAATCCAGCTCTGGATTTAGAAAAAATAGGTAAGTGGTAATGCTTGGTGAAGGTGTGTACAGAACTAGAGGTTGTAGCTTCCGGAATGTCCCTGGTAGGGACTTCCCTGAGAAATGTTGTACAGGTGGAAGTAGCCCTAGTGGAATGTGTTCTGATCCCCTATGGGGTAGGTTTTCCATGGTGCTTGTAGCAGAAATGGATGCAGTGTGCTATCCATTTGGAAATGGTTTGCTATGAAATGGCCTTGCCCTCTGCCCCTGTAGCAAAGCTGACTAGCAGCTGGTCAGATTTTCTGAAAGGTTTAGTCCTGTCAAGGTAGAACCTGAGCTGTCTATGCACGTCCAAGGAGTGCAGGATCCTTTCCCCTTTATTTTGAGGATTAGGGAAGAAGGTTGGCAAATGGATGGCTGGGTGTAGAGCCACACTGGAGACCACCTTAGGCATAAAGGACGGGTTAGTCCTGAGGGAAACCGTGTCAGCATGGAAAATAATGAAGGGTTCCACAGCCATTACTGCTTGTAACTCAGACACTCTTCTAACTGAGGTTATGGCTAAAAGCAAGGCTGTTTTCCAAGAAGGAATTTTAATTCTGCTGAATCTGCAGGTGTAAAAGAGGGAAGCGTGAGCTTTTCCAGTACAAAATTAAGGTCCCAGGCAGGGGTGGGTGCTTTCCTATGGAGCCTTAAGTTGTTAGCCCCTCTAAGGAACTGTTTGATGAGAGGGTGAGAGAAGAGAGGTGGCTCAGTATTATAATGAGCTGAGATGGCAGAGGCATGAATCTTAATGGAGGAGAAGGATAGGCCTCTGTGGAGTAGCTCTGTTATGTAATCAAGGATTTGAGGTAAGGAGGGCACAGATGTGTCCTTTCCTTGAGACTGATTCCAAGAACAATATCTTTTCCACTTTTCAACTTTGGATTTCCTAGTAGTAGGCCTTCTGGCTTCAAGAATGATGTCCAGCACCTGTTTGCTGAGGGTTGCTGGTGGAGTATTCAGGGGATAAGCCAGGCTGCAAGGTTTAGGGTTTGCAGCTGTGGATGCAAAATCTGTCCCTCCTGCTGAGACAGCAGGGAAGGTGTCTGATGAAGGTGCCAGGGTGGCACTGTTGTCAGACTGTATAAGAGTGTGTGCCATTGCTGGCGTGGCCAGTCTGGGGCAATAAGAATTGCCCCTGGGCTGTCCTGTCTGATCTTGAGTAGTACCTTTGAGAGGAGGGTCAAAGGGGGAAAGGCATAAATTGAGAGGTTTTCCCATTTGAATTATAAGGCATCCACTTCCAGGCCCTGCTGTGAGGGTTCATGGTGCAAAATTTGCTCAACTGGTGGTTCTCGGGGGAGACAAAGAGGTCCACCTCCGGTGTTCCACACCTCTGGATTAGAAGGTTGAAGGTGTTGGGCTCCAATTTCCACTCATGTGGGTCCAGGAGATTTCTGCTTAAGTCGTCTGCCAGTGAACTGTTTGCCTGGCAGGAACTGAGCTTGTAGCTGCACTTGGTTGCTCAAGGCTGTGCTCCACAGGGTCATGGCTAACCTGCAGAGTGGGTAAGAATGGGATCCCCCCTGCTTGTTTATGTGCCACATAACTGTGGTGTTGTCTGTTTTTATCAGCAGCTGTCCTGGATGGATTAGGCATTTGAAGGCTGTCAGAGCATACTGTACAGCTAACATCTCTTTTTGATTGATGTGCAGGAGAATTTGTCCTGGACTGCACTTGCCCTGAATGCATTTGCATGCATGTGAGCCCCCACCCCCCCATGCATAGTCTGATGCATCTATGGTCAGGATTTGGGCGGCGAGGGGTTGAGTGAAAGGCAGTCCCTTGTTGTGGTTGCATGCTTCTGCCCACCAAAGGAACTCTGCCCTTAGACAAGGTATGACAGGAATGACTGTTTCCAGGTTCTCAGAATGTTGGCACCAAAGACTTCTGAAGTACCACAGAAGCTTCCTTATATGCAGTCTTGCATATGGAATTAGCAGAAAGCATGAGGCCATGACCCCTAGGGCTTGCAGCATTTTCCTTGCAGATAGCTGGGTTTTGGTGACCATTTGTTTGAAGTAGTCATTCAAATAGAACTGTTTTTCTGGAGTGAGAAATGCCATCTGGGAAGTTGTGTTCAACTTGCTCCCAGGAATACATTTTTTCCACTGGGCACCAGCTGTGATTTCTTTTCGTTGATGGTGTACCCCAATGAAGATAGGAGTCTTTTTACAAATGCCAGGTGCTGAAATAGCAATTCCTAACTGTCCGCCTGAATCAGGCGATCGTTCAAGTATGAGAAAATTTGGATATTTCTCTGCCTGCAGTATGCAATGGCTGGAACCAGGCACTTGGTGAATACTCTGGGCGCAGTAGATAAGCCAGACGGAAGTGCATAGAACCTGTCCTGAAGCGTAGATATTTCCTGTAGGATTCCTTATGGGGATGTGCAGATAAGCTTCTTTTAAGTCTAGGGTGACTAACCAGGCATCCTTGGCTAGCACAGGGATAAGCTATTGCAGGATAAGCATTCTGAATTTTGGGACCACCAGAAAAGTGTTGAGAATTGATAGATCCAGGACTGGGTGCCAAGAGCCCTCTTTTCTGGGCACCAGGAACAGTCTGGAGTAGAAACCCTGTCCCCTTTGTTCTACTGGAACAGGTTGGATGGCCCTGATATTGAGTAGGGAAAGTACTTGTTTTTGAGCCTCTGCCCACTGATTTGGAGGAAGGTCTGGAAACCCACTTGGGGTTGGCAGGGAATGGAAGTAGAATCTGTACCCCGGGATACAATGTTTAGAACCCAATGGTCCAGAGTAATGGACATCCAGTTTTTTAGCATGAAGGGCAAGTTTTCCTCCTAAGGCCGTAAGTAGCTGGGCAGGGCTGGGAAGGATAACTGATAAGTCATTGTGAAGTTTCCCCATAAGGGGGTGGCTTGCCACTCCCTGTTTCTGAGGTGGGAGCACTCCATTGTTTAGATCTCTGCATACCCTGAGACTATAGTCTTGGTGGTCTGGTTCCCCTGGGTTTGGACTGAGAAGGCCCGGACGGGGCTGGAAAGGACCATATTTTAGAAGACCAATGCCTACTGAATCTAGGTGGCTGCACTTGTAAGAATTCTTTAATAGTTTGCATAGATTTAGCTTTTTCTTCCATCTTTTTAAGAACCTCTTCTGCTTTGGTGCGAAACAAACAGCCCTGATTTAAAGGAGCATCTAGCAATTTTGATTTGACATGGTCTGGCAAGGTTTGTTCCTTCTGCTAAGCATGCCTTCTCAGTACAGACCCAGTGACTGCAGCCCTGCAAGATGCTTCTAGGGCATCAAAGCCACACTGCAAAGTATGCTTACTAACTTGGTTTGCAGAATGCAATAACTCTTGTAAATCTTTATTTTCTGCACAATCTGGAGATAACACCATTTTTTGTTTAATTTGTTCCATAATATGTTGCTGGTACTTCAACATGTGAAACTGGTAATTCAGTGCCCTAACGGCAAGAGTTGCAGAGGTATATACCTTCTTACCCCATCTGTCTAAAGCTCTGGAATCTCTGTCTGAAGAAGTAAGGTTTTTGGCTGTAGTAGCCTTAATCCCTTTAGGTCCCTGGGTAATGGTCTCTGGATCCACAGTAGGATTCTTAAAGAGAAATTTATGAGAATCAGGTACTCTGTAGTACCTGTCAGGTTTTCTAGTGGCCAGTGGTAAAGTGTCTGGAGTAGGACTGGACTCCACGAAGACATCATCTACAACATTCAGGACAGGGGGTATAGCTAGAGGCCTGTACTGAGGCAACTCTAAAAATTCTCTGAGTCTCTTTTTGGATTGAGGATAGTCCTGGCATTCCCAGCGGAAATGTTCTCTTAAAGTATGCAAGGTTTCACCAAAAGAAAAATCCTCTGGAGGGGAGGCAGAGGGAATAGATTCCTCTGCATCAGAATCTTCTAAAGTTGATAAGGGTATGTCCTGGTAATCAGAAGGGTCAGAGTCATTGGACTCCTGGTCTGTAGAATCAAAAAGAAACTCAATTCTTTGTCTCTTAGCAGGATAAGGCTGGCTACCCCTAATTAGGGTGATAAGGTCTTCAGCCATTCTAAGCATTTGTTTTTGTGGCATTGGAGCTTAAGCATGCGCTTTGGTCATCAATTTTCTAGGCGTAGGGTGTACTCTGGGCCTGAGAAACTCGGTAGATTTAGCTAAAAACGAAGTTGTCGGTTTAATGCGAAGATCGGTAGGTCGGAATACACCCTCAGAAGCCGGTGCCTGCACCGCGGCTCCGGACCCATCCAAGGTAGAGACATCTGCAGGTTCCATAGTCAAAGAAGCATCTCGTGGCATACCGAACTCCGAATGGGTCTCAGCAGAGGCCTGCGAATCTGTAGAAGCGGGCATCAGGAGCTGCAAAGGCACCTCACTGAGTACCGGTGGACTGGCGAATAGCTTAACAGAAGCTTTGTCGGCAGTTTTGGATCTATGCGGTCTGTCTCTGTCTTTATCTTTACGCTTTTTCAGAAGATCGGTAGTCGGATGGCTTATCGAAGTCATTCTGGAATATGGAGAATGAGAGCGAAAGAATTTAGTGACAAAAATAGCCCGAAATAGCATTAAACAAGGCACAAAACCGACAGCGAGGGACGTCGTGGTCTGGGCCTAAACAGGTGACGCAGTAAGAATGAAAATCTCTGTATGGTATTTGCTTTCCACAGGCAAGACAATTGTTAACTTTTTCTGACATCGGTTAGAGCAAGAAAAAAAATCCCCAACGGGGTACTTAGTTTTAGAAGACTTCAGGTTTGAAACTCGAAAAATGAAAATTTCAGGTAGCGGCTGACCGGCACTTGCGAACTGCTTCTGCTTCGGGCTCCTTCTCGGCAAGAAAGACTGATGTAATGGCATCAGCTGCCTGTTTTATACCCCTGACGACCTGACGTCATGGAAGAAGTGACAGCATCCGACGAAGAAATCCCAAGACTCTGGTATTTGGGCTGAATGAGGGATATCTGCAGGCAGATAACCCATGTGTGATGACTGTAACAGTGAAACATGAAGAACATCTGTATAGCTCATCAAATGAGGAACTGAAAGCACAATTGCAAGTAGTTAAAACTTTTTCAGATGATACAAGAATGTCATTTAGTCTTGATAAATGTACAAAAGCAACCATTAAAGCAGGAAAACTGCAGTACCAGGAAAACATCAGTTAGGTACAAGAATGTGATATAAAAGAACTTGAGCAAGAGGAGTGTATAAATATTTGGGAATTGATGAAGGATTAACAAAAAACATGAACAAATGCAAATAAAACATAGTAAGGAATATTTTATAAGACTTAAATTAATCCTAAAAACAGTGTTGACATATAGGAACAAAATTGAAGGTATAAACCAATTTGCTCTTCCTGTCCTAACTTACAGTTTTGGAGTGACTGACTGGCCCCAAAATGTGTTGGATAGATTAGACAGGAAAACAAGAATTATAAAAACCACTGCATACCAAGATTTTATATGCCCTGATGCAAAGAAGGTATGAGCCATCTTGAAACTGATTACATATATAGATCTGCAACTGTGGGACTGTACACATTTCTGCTGACCTCACAAGACCCAAACATAGTGAAAGTTTTGAAACATGAGGAGAATAAATCTAAGATGACTTCCCTGCTAAGCTAAGTACCCCATTGGGGAAACTTTTTCTTGCTCTAAACCGATGTCAGTAAAAGTAAATAATTGCATTACTTGTGGAAAGCAAATACCTCATAAAGATTTTCATTCATACTGTATTCCTTGCATAGGCCCTGACCACGACGTACCTCGCAGTGGGTTTTGTGCCTTATTCAAACCACAAACTATCCGTCGTCGGTATATTTTCGCTTCTAAATATTTTGGTGCTTGGTTCAATTATCCTGATATGTCTTCGGTAAGCCATCCAACTACCGACATTCCGAAAAAACGCAAAGATAAAGACAGAGACAGGCCAAAGCTACAGACGACGCTTCTCCTAAGCCAGTCGCCAGTCCGCCGGAACTCAATGAGGTGCTTTCGCAGCCCCTGATACCCGCTACTTCAGATTCGCAGGCCTCTACTGAGACCCATCCGTATGCCGCGAGATGCTTCAACTGTGGAACCTGCGGATGTCTCTACCTTGGATGGGTCCGGAGCCGCTGTGCAGGCACCAGCTTCTGAGGGTGTATTCAGGCCTACTGACTTGCGTATTAAACCGATGCCATCTTCTTCTTTAAGGCCTAAAACTTGAACAATGCCTAGAAAACTGATGCCCAGACCGCATGGTCAGGCCTCTATGCCTAAAAAACAAATGATAAGAAAGGCTGAAGACCTTATTACTTTAATCAGGGGAAGCCAACCTTCCCCCTCTAAGAGACCTAGGACTGAGTTTGCTTATGATACTTCTGACCAGGACTCTGAATTTTCTGTTTCCACTGATGACCAGGATTTCCCCTTATCTACCTATGAGGATTCTGATGCTGAGGACTCTGTTCCCCCTGCTTCCCCTCCAGAGGATTTCTCTTTTGGTGAAACCTTGCATACTCTCAGGGAGCATTTTCATTGGCAAAGTCAGGATTTCTCTGATTCTAAAAAGAGGCTTAGGGATTTCTTACTCCTGCCCCAGCACAGGCCTTTAGCCATACCTCCTGTATTAGACATTGTTGATGATGCCTTTTCAGAAACTAGCTTGGCCCCTGACTCTTTACCTCCTGCTCCCAGAAAACCTGACAGATATTACAGGGTCCCTGACTCTCACAAGTTCCTTTTTAAAAATCCTAATGTGGATCCTGAGACCATTTCACAGGGACCCAAGGGCATTAAAGCTACTACTGCCAAAAATCCTACCCCCTCTGATAGAGACTCCAGGACGCTGGATAGATGGGTTACACTTCTGCAACTTTGGCAATTAGGGCCTTAAACTGCCAGTTTCATATGTTAAAGTAGCAGCATATTACTGGATTGCTTAAACAGAAAATTATGTTGATTCCTAATTGTGCTGAAAATAAGGATTTACAGGATTTACTGCATTCAGCTGAACAAGTTGGAAAACATACTTTGCAATGTGGTTTTGATTCACTAGAGGCATCTTGCAGGGCTGCTGTAACTGGGTCTGTACTTAGAAGGCATGCTTGGCTTAAGGAGCAATCCTTGCCAGATCATGTTAAAGCAAAAAATTAGTGGATGCTCCCTTAAACCAGGACCACCTGTTTGGCAACAAGGCAGAAGAAGTTCTTAAAAATATGGAGGAAAAAGCTAAATCTATGCAAACTGTTAAGATTTTTTACAAGTACAACCTCCAAGGATTAGTAGGCATTGGCCTTCCAAGAATTGGTCCTTTCCTGCCTCTTCCAGACCTTATCAGTCCAAACCCAGATCCAGCAGAGCTCCCAGGCTCTAGTCCCAGGGTACACACAGAACTAAGCAGTGGGGGGCCTCCACTTCCAAATCTGGGAGTAATAAAACTCCCCCAATGGTAAACTGTCTCAATGACTTCTTTTTAAAACTTGCAAGCACTTGTTAATGGACTGCCCCTTTGCGGGGAAAGAGTGCTCTTCATGCAAAGAACTGGGAACTCATTAACCAGGACAAATGGGTTTTAAATACAGTGTCCCAGGGATACAGATTTCCCTTCCACACGTTACCAACACCAAGTGGGTGGCCAGATCTACCCCCAAATCAGTGGGGAGAGGCCCAAAAGCAAATACTTTCTCTCTTAAGCATGGGGGATATTCAACTGACACCAGAAGAGGAAAAGGGACAAGGTTTCTACTCGAGAATTTTCCTGGTACCCAGAAAAGACAATTCATGGCATCCTATCCTGGACCTGTCTACTCTAAACACCTTTTTGGTGATTCCAAAATTCAAGATGCTGACTCTTCACCAGTTGCTCCCTATGCTAGGCAAAGACGCCTGGTTGGCAACACTAGATTTAAAGGAAGACTACCTGCACATCCCAATCAGGGAATCTTGCAGAAGATACCTATGCTTCAAAGCAGGCTACATGCACTATCAGTTCTCTGCACTGCCCTTTGGCTTATCTACTGTGCCCAGGGTATTCATAAAATGCCTAGCTCCAGTCACTGCATTTTGCAGGCAAAGAAATATTCAAATATACCCATACCTGGACGATTGTCTAATTCAGGAAGAAAGCCAGGACATACTTTTGAATCATCTGGCCTTTGTACAAAGGATGCTAACTTGTCTGGGGTACACCACAAATAAAAATAAATCAAACCTGGTACCCTGTCAACAAATTATATTCCTGGGAGCAAGCTTGAATACAACTTCCCAGATGGCTTTCCTCATGCCAGAGAAACAAATTCATTTGACAACCTACTTCAAACAAGTGGCCACAAAAACCCTACTATCTGCAATGCAAATACTTCAAGCCTTGGGGTTCATGGCCTCCTGCATTCTTCTAATTCCATATGCAAGACTGCATATGAGGAAACTACAATGGTATCTAAAAAGCCTATGGTGTCAACATTCTCAGGATCTAGAAGCAATGATTCCTATCATACCTTGCCTACGCCTAAGGTTCCTTTGGTGGGCAGAGGCCTGATACCAAAACAAGGGACTACCATTCACACTACCCCCTGCCCCCAAATCCTAACAACAGATGCATCAGATTATGCATTGGGGGTTCACTTGGCAGTGAAGTGCATTCAGGGTAAATGGAACCCAAGTCAAATGCACCTGCATATCAATCAAAAAGAAATGTTAGCTATACAGAATGCTCTGACAGCCTTCAAGGACCACATTCTTCCAGGACAATTAATGATAAAGACGGACAACACCACTGTTATGTGGTACATAAACAAGCATGGGGGTACATATTCTTACCCCCTCTGCAGACTAGCCATGGCATTGTGGAACACAGCCCTGAGCTACCAAGTGCATCTACAAGCTCAATTCCTGCCAGGAAAACTAAATACACTGGCAGACGAACTAAGCAGAAACCTCATGGACTCACACGAGTGGAAACTGGAACCAAGGATTTTCAACATGTTGACAAGCAAATGGGGGAGCCCAGATATAGACCTGTTTGCATCCTCCCAGAACTATCAATTGGAAACATTTTGCACAAGGACTCCCCACAAACAAGCTTGGAAAGTGGATGCTCTGTCCTTCAGCTGGAAAAACCTATCAGTTTCTGCCTTTCCTCCTCTACCTCTGCTCTCCAAAGTATTACTAAAGATCAAACAAGACAAACCAAGGACGATTTTGATTGCACCAGACTGGCCACGCTAACACTGGTACCCCCTTTTGCGCAGTGTTTCACTGTTGGCCCCATGGCACCTGCCTCAGACTCCTACCCTATTGTCTCAGCAGGAGAAAGTACAGTTGTGTACACTTACCATAAATGTAGATGTTCGAGTGTATTCACTGTTGCAGTCATTACATTTGGGTAATCCTGCTGGCAGGTTGCCCTCAGTCGACCTGAATTCCAAAGTCTTGGGTCCTGCATCGGCTGTCATCGCCCCTTCCCTAACGTCAGGTCGTCAGGGGTATAAAAGAAGCAGCCAACGCCATTTTCTTTAGTTTTTCTTGCCCCAGATGTCAGGTGCCCCCTACAAGGGTAGTCAAAATTTATATCTATATATAAAATAACATGCAGCAATATAACTTTACCTTCATCCACAAGCAAATACACCACATAGGTTGTATAAATTAGAGAAGGAAAGATAGGTTCCATCAGAAGAAATGTGGGGATGGCGGGTGGGTAACTTGGACTGCAACAGTGAATACACTCGAACATCTACATTTATGGTAAGTGTACACAACTGTACTATGTTCTTCGTGTTTCACTGTTGCAGTCATTACATTTAGGTAGATTCCCAAAGCTATGGTTGGGAGGCTGGAGCTAAATAGCATTAGGAGCGGCTATGAGACCCTGCAGAACTGCAGTGGCAAAGCCTGCCCTGGATTTAGAGTAGAGTGGCAGATGACAGTGCTTTGTAAAGGTGTGCACTGAACTCCAAGTAGCTGCCTCTAAAATGTCCTTGGTTGGTACTCCCCTGAGAAAGGCTGCTGAAGTGGCTGCAGCTCTGGTGGAATGTGGCCTAATGCCTTTAGGCACTGGCTTGCCATGGTATAAATAGAAACTAAAAACTACAGCAAATGTTCTCAAAAGACTATAACACCAACGAATAGTAGTCTTAGTCGCCAAGGATGATGAATAAAATTCTTTTATTATTCCAAACAAAAGTGAGCGCTTTCGTCTACCTCTGTAGACTTCATCAGACAAATGAGAACTGGCACCATACTATATTTATAGAACACTTAATTATCTCAATAAAACAATTAATACATTAAATTGAAAAATTGAGAAATTGTAAAAAACCATCTGTATCACATCAATCAATTAAAACCACACAGTGAAAAAAATAATAAACACTATCTAACTTGTTAAAAATATAAAATATAAATTAAAAACATTAAAAACACAAGTTTTTAGTTGTTAGCTATAAGCTATGTTAAAAGTATAAAACTGTAGTAGTTCATGTATATACAACCAATTGGTAAAACATACATAGAAGTTTTTTAACAAGTTAGATAGTGTTTATTATTTTTTTCACTGTGTGGTTTTAATTGATTGATGTGATACAGATGGTTTTTTACAATTTCTCAATTTTTCAATTTAATGTATTAATTGTTTTATTGAGATAATTAAGTGTTCTATAAATATAGTATGGTGACAGTTCTCATTTGTCTGATGAAGTCTACAGAGGTGAGCTAAAGCTTCACTTTTGTTTGGAATAATAAAAGAATTTTATTCATCATCCTTGGCGACTAAGACTACTATTCGTTGGTGTTATAAATAGAAACTAATGCAGTGGCCTATCCACTTTGAAATAGTCTACTTTGAGATAGCCTTTCCTTGTGATCCTGCAGCATATGCCACTAGTAATTGCTCTGTCTTTCTGAAAACTTTGGTTCTGTCCAAGTAGAATCTAAGCTGTCTGTGTACATCCAAAGAATGCAGAATTCTCTCCCCCTTGTTCTGTGGATTTGGATAAAAAGTTGGCAGATGAATGGTTTGGTTAAGAGCCATACTGGACACCACTTTAGGCATAAATGTTGGGTTTGTCCTCAGGGAGACCCTGTCCGGATAAAAAATTATAAAAGGTTCCACAGCAATGAGTGCCTGTAGCTCTGAAACTCGTCTTGCAGAAGTTATTGCTAGGAGCAGAGTTTTTTCCAAAATAAAAACTTTATATCAGCAGTAGCAGCTGGCTGAAAAGGAGGCAGGGTGAGTTTTTCCAAGACATAGTTGAGATCCCATGCAGGCATTGGTGATCTCCTTGGAGACCTTAAATGTTTGGCTCCTCTGAGGTACTGTTTTAATAAGGAATGAGAAAAGATTGGTGGCTCTGCATTGTAATGAGCTGAAATGGCAGAGGCATGAATTTTAATAGATGAGAAAGATAGGCCTTTGTCCAGCATCTCAGTTAAGTATTGTAAAATCTGAGGAATATTTGGCACAGCTGTATCTGTTCCTTGTGCCTGGTTCCAAGCACAGAATCTCTTCCATTTTCCAGCATAAGATTTTCTAGTACTAGGCCTTCTGGCTTCCAAATGACATCCATCACCGCTTTGCTGAGAGGTGTGTTTTGTATGACTACATTATCCGCCATGCTGCCAGGTTTAAAGTCCTGAGCTGGCTGTGCAGGATCTGAATGTTTTGCTGGGACAGCAGATGCGGTACTTGAGGTAGGGTCCAAGCTGGGCATTGAGACAAACTCCTTAATATTGGGTACCAGTGCTGGCGGGGCCAGTCTGAGGCAATCAGTATCATCTTTGGCTTCTCCTGTCTGACCTTTAGGAGTACCTTGGGGAGGAGAGGCAGAGGGGAAAAGCATATACTGATAGGTTTTTCCAGCTGAAGGATAGGGCGTCCACTTTCCGTGCTTGTCTGTGATAAATCCTTGTGCACAGTGTCTTTAGTTGGTAGTTGTGAGGGGAGGCAAATAGATCTATGTCCGGGCATCCCCATTTCCTTGTTATCATGCTGAAGACTTGTGGATCCAGCTGCCACTCATGGGGATCCATGAGGTTTCTGCTTAGTTCGTCTGCCAAAGTATTTTTCCTTCCTGGCAGGAATTGTGTCTGCAGATGTACTTGGTAAGTCAATGCTGTGTCCCACAAAGTCATGGCTAGTCTGCAAAGGGGGTAAGAATGTGTGCCCCCCTGCTTGTTTATATACCACATGACCGTGGTGTTGTCTGTCTCTATCAGTAGTTGTCCTGGATGAAGCAGGTCCTTGAAGGCTGTCAGGGCATTTTGTATGGCTAGCATCTCTTTTAGATTGATATGTAGATGCATTTGGTTTGAGGTCCATGTTCCTTGAATGCATCTTCCTGGCATGTGGGCCCCCCAGGCATAATCTGACGCATCCGTTGTTAGTGTCTGCCTGGCTGGGGGTAATGTGAATGGCTGTCCCTTGTTTTGGTGACAAGCCTTTGCCCACCATCGAAACTCCTGTTGCAGGCAGGGAATAAGAGTAATTATAGTTTCCATGCTGTGGCAATGCTGAGTCCAAACACTTTTTAGGTACCACTGAAGTTTCCTCATATGCAGTCTTGCATATGGAATTAGTAGGATGCAGGATGCCATGAAGCCCAAAGCCTGCAGAATTTTTCTTGCAGATAACTGGGCCCTTGTTGCTAACATTTTGAAATAGGTAGTCAGTTGCCTTTGTTTGTCTGGCGTGAGATAAGCCATCTGGGCAGTTGTATTTAAGCTTGCACCCAGGAATATTATCTCTTGAGAGGGTACTAGTTTTGATTTCTTTTCGTTGACTGTGTACCCTAGGCATGTTAGAAGTTTTTTCACAAACGCCAGATGCTGTAGAAGGATGTCCTTGTTCTCTGCTTGAATTAGACAGTCGTCCAAATAAGGATATATTTGTATTCCTCTTTGCCTGCAGAATGCAATTACTGGTGACAGGCACTTTGTAAAGACCCTGGGTGCAGTAGATAAGCCAAAGGGCAGTGCAGAGAATTGGTAATGCATTGAGCCAGCCTTGAATCTGAGGTATCTTCTGCATATTTGTCTGATTGGGACATGCAGGTATGCCTCTTTTAGGTCTAAAGTTACAAGCCAAGTGTTCTTGCCCAGCATGGGCAGAAGCTGCTGCAAAGTTAACATTTTGAATTTTGGTATATCCAGGAATGTATTTAGAATTGATAGGTCCAGTATTGGCCTCCAGGCCTTGTCCTTTCTGGGTACCAAGAACAGTCTTGAGTAAAATCCTTGTCCTCGCTCTTGCTCTTGCACTTGTTGAATGGCCCTCATGTCCATGAGGGATGAGACTTGTTTTTGTGCCTCTGCCCATTGATTTTTTGGCAGATCTGGCCAGCCATTTGCCTTTGGCAGGGTATGGAAATAGAACTTGTAGCCTTGTGACATGATATTTAGAACCCACTTGTCCTGGGTTATAATGTGCCAATTTTGAGAAAAAAGTGCTAATTTTCCCCCTAAGGGTGCTGCCAGGAAATAAGTGCTTGGTGCAGGCAGGGGGAAGTCATTGGGACTGTTTCCTGTAAGGTTGTGATTTGTCTTCTCCACTTTTGGAGGTAGAAGCACCCCATTGCTTTGACCTGTATGAACCTTGCGCCTGGGATCTGCCTCTAGGGCGTCTGGGTCTGCCCCTTTGAGGTCTGTCTGACACAGGAAAGGACCAATTCTTTGTTGGCCACTGTCTACTAAACCTAGGTGGCTGTACTTCTAAGAAATCTTTGACCGTTTGCATAGATTTAGCCTTGTCCTCCATTTTCTTTAACATCTCTTCTGCCTTAACACCAAACAAAGTATCATGGTGTAAGGGTGCATCTAATAATTTAACTTTAACATGAACAGGCAGATTTTGTTCCTTTAACCAAGCGTGCCTTCTAATTACAGAACCTGTAACTGCGGCCCTGCAGGAGGCCTCTAAAGAATCAAAACCACATTGCAAAGTATGCTTTCCAACTTGTTCAGCTGCATGCAATATATCCTGCATTTCCTTGTTTTCTGCACATTCAGAGATTAACAACATTTTCTGTTTAAGTAATGCCATGACATGTTGCTGATATTTGAGCATATGAAACTGACAGTTTAAGGCCCTTATAGCCAAGGTAGCAGATGTGTAAACCTTTTTTCCCCATCTATCCAGTACCCTAGAATCCCTGTCTGAAGGGGTAGGGTTTTTTGCAGCGGAAACCTTAACTCCCTTGGGACCCTGAGAAATAGTTTCTGGGTCTGCAGCAGGGTTTTTAAAAAGGAATTTATGTGAGTCAGGAACCCTGTAATATCTGTCAGGCTTAACAGGAGCTGGAGGTAAGGAGTCAGGGGTAAGGCTAGATTCCGAAAACACATCATCTACAATGTCTAACACAGGAGGGATGGCTAGTGGCTTGTGCTGAGGTAGTAACAGAAAATCCCTGAGCCTCTTTTTAGACTCAGAAAAATCTTGGGTCTCCCAGTGGAAATGCTCCCTCATGGTATGTAAGGTTTCCCCAAAAGAATAATCCTCAGGAGGAGAAGCTGAAGGTATGGATTCTTTAGCATCAGAATCCTCATAGGGGGGAAAAGAAGAAATGGGAACCTGATCTGAAGATTCATAGTCAAGTCTCTTGCCTAGGCCTCTTATCAGGAGGGTGATGGGAACCCTTGATCAAGGTAATCAAGTCTTCGGCCATTTTGAGCATCTGTTTTTTGGGCATGGAGGCCTGTCCACTTGGCTCTTGAGTTTGCTTCTTTGCCTTTGAAGTCGGTTTAAAGTATAGATGTTTGGGTCTGAATACACCCTCAGAAGCCGGTGTCTCCTTAGCGGCTCCGGACCCATCTGAAGGATTAGCGTCTGAGACTCCAATACCTTGAGTTTCCAGCGGCATGGCCGTCTCCACGTGGGAGTCGGTTGCAGCCTGCGACTCTAAAGTAGCGGTCGTCAGGGGCTGCGAAAGCGCCTCACTGAGAACCGGCAAACCGGTGACTGGCTTAGGAGAAGGTTCGTCGTCAGTTTTGGGCCTCAGCTGTCTTTATTTTTCTTTTTCTTTGGGTTTTTTGTGAACTCCGGTAGTCAGATGGCTTTCCGACGACATTTCTGGATAATTAAATCTGCGTCCAAAGTAGTGTAAAGCAAAATAATACAGACGCTTGATAGTGCATTGGTTAAATCTAGCACAAAACCGACAACCCAGAAAATTATGATCAGGGCCTAGGCAAGGAATACAGTAAGAATGAAAGTCCTTATGAGGTATTTGCTTCCCACAAGAAATACAATTATTAACTTTTTCTGACATTGGTTCTGGAGCAAGAAAAAAGTTTCCCCAAAGGGGTACTTAGCTTGAAAGAAGACTTTGGATCTGAAATTCGAACTCGAAAATCTCAGGAGTCGGCTGACCGGCACTTGCGAACTGCTTCTGCTTCGGGCACCGCATGGCAAGAAAGACTAAAGAAAATGGTGTCGGCTGGTTCTTTTATACCCCTGACGACCTGACGTCAGGGAAGGGGTGGCGACAGCTGACGCAGGACCCAAGACTTTGGAATTCAGGCCGACTGAGGGCAACCTGCCAGCAGGATTACCCAAATGTAATGACTGCAACAGTGAAACACGAAGAACATCCAGATTCTGCACCCTCAGCTTCAAACACTGAACCTAGCAGCCTGGCTAATTACCTAATCTCTCCTTTACCATCCCTCAGTAAGCCAGTGACAGATATCATTTTAGAGGCAAGGAGGCCTAGTACTAGAAAATCTTACGCTGAAAAAATGGAAAAGATTCTGTGCCTGGAACCAATCTCAAGGGATGAGCACAGCAGTGCCCAATTTACCTCAGATTTTACAATACTTAACTGAGATGTTTCACAAAGGCCTGTCTTTCTCCTCCATCAAAATTCACGCCTCAGCCATTTCAGCTCATTATAACACAGAACCTCCCCTCTTCTCTCATTCACTGCTCAAGCAGTTCCTCAGAGGGGCCAAAAATTTACGACCACCCAGGAGAGCTCCAACTCCAGCCTGGGACCTTAACTTTGTATTGGAGAAACTCACTCTTACTCCTTTTGAGCCAGCTGCTTCTGCAGATTTAAAATTCCTTTCTTGGAAAACAGATTTCCTTTTAGTAATTATTTCAGCAAGAAGGGTATCTGAATTACAGGCCCTTATGGCAGTGGAGCCTTTCATCATCTTTCATGCGGACAGGGTGTCCCTCAGGACCAATCCCTCCCTTCATGCCCAAGGTGGTATCTGGGGTGGTCCTTAATCAGTCCATTCGTTTGCCAACCTTCTTTCCTAATCCACAGAACAAAGGGGAACGGATACTGCACTCCTTAGATGTGCACAGACAACTTAGATTCTGCTTGGACAGGACTAAACCTCAAAGGAAATCTGAACAATGCTTTGACAAACAATGAACATCCTTTGAACATTCTCTATACCTTAAACCTCACTACACTCTCAAACAAACTACACTAATACTAAACACCAACTTCACGCACATAAACATAATCTCTGTTCCTAGCTACCTACCAGCAAAATACCACAGACTGTCCCACATCAAGTACAATAGTCCACAAACTAGGAAAGCTCTATACCTTATCTGCAATTTTTATAATCCTTGGTTTAGACAAAAAAAAATTCATTACTAGATGGTGACATCCACCTAAATCCTGGCCCAGCCAATACAGTTATAACTAATCACCCTGACCCCTGTCCCCCTATCTCTCCTGCAAATTCCAAACTCACAAACTCATTATATATTGCACATCTCAATATACGTAGTATTAACAACAAAGTTACTAACCTCCATGCTCTACTGGATGAACAATCCTTTGACATACTTTGCCTTTCAGAGACATGGCTAAAACCCTATACTCAGGACATTGAAATTACCCCACCAGGATACAATACAATAAGGTTAGACCGCAGAAATAAGAAGGGTGGGGGAGTAGCTATCCTCTTTAAAAACAGCCTACAAGTTACCTCCCTAGAGTATAAACCACCCCCTGAGAGCAATGCTGAAATCCTTGCTTCCAAACTTCACCTAAACTCTACTAAATCCATTTACATCATATGTACCTACTTACCCCCTGGGAATAATATCAGTATACTTGAGGATATCCTCAGCTCCCTATCACCACACTTCCCACAAGAAACTGTAATACTAGGAGATTTCAATATTGACTGGAAGTGCATCAGTAATGAAAATTCTACTTCTCTCATCAACCTCCAGGGTTTCTCTCAACTAATTTTCTCCCCAACTAGAATTAACAAACCAAGTAAAAAGGAAAGTATCTTAGATTGGATTCTTATAAATAAACAACACCTTACTTATAAGGTAGGACTTCTCCCAGATAATATTAGTGACCACTCATTAACCTACAAAACACTTCAACCCTGAACTATTCCAAAATGAACTAGGTGCATGCAATTGGTCCCCCTTAAAAAGCCTCCGACTTGAAGAGGCTGTTGAATACTTCAATACTAAATTCTTAACCATCCTTGACCAGCATGCTCCCAAACGAACTCTAAGAATTAGGTCTAAGCCAGCCCCTTGGCTCTCCACAGGCACCAGACAGAAAATGTTACTCAGAAACAAAGCCTGGAACACACGGAGAACCACCAAAAATGACTCAGATCATCTGAAATTTAGACAGCTTAGAAATGTCACAAAAAAAGCTTTAATCTCCGATAAAAAACATTTTTATACAGAAATGCAACAAAAACACCAGAATAATCCACAAAAGTTCTGGGCAAGCATCAATAGATTGCTTCACCCAGGTCAATCCACAACACCAACCCCACTAGGTAGTACACATGAAAAGCCCAAGCAAGCTGCAAATGCCTTTAACACCTTCTTTACAGAAGCCATTCACTCTCTAGCAAACCAACTATCTCCTGATAGCTCTACCCTTCCTACCGCCTATACTAGCTCTCCCCCTACATTTCAAATGCAACCCATCCCAACACACTACATTTGCAAACTCTTACTTAAACTAAAACCTTGCACTCCATCAGCTGACTAACTACCTGCAGAATACCTGCAGAAAGCAGCTAAAGCAATACCCTATCCTATAGCCATCCTTATCAACAGAACCATTAGTGAGGGAACAATACCAGTAATCTGGAAAATCTCTCACATTATCCCCCTTCACAAAGGTGGGAGCTCTAATGAACACTCTAACTATCGACCAATAGCCCTACTTTCCCCCTTAGCAAAAATTATGGAAAAATGCATGCATAATCAACTTCTCTACCATCTAACTAAAAATAACCTGCTTGCTGAGTGCCAACATGGCTTTAGGCCATTCCACAGTACTACAACCGTCCTCCTATCCTTCTCTAACACCATCAACAAAAATAAAAATAGCAATATTCTTACCTCTGCTCTATTTATCGATCTTTCAAAAGCTTTGGATATGGTTAATCACCAATTGCTCCTAAATATTCTCAAATCTCTTTCTCTTGACACTCAGGCTATAAAATGGTTCAGTTCCTACCTCAACAATAGGCAGCAGTGCTCTGGGAAAATCACCTATCTTCTCATCTGCCTGTTACACTAGGTGTACCTCAGGGCTCTATTTTAGGCCCTCTCCTTTTCTCAATTTTCATCAATGATTTACAATTAGCAATCCCTCAGGCTACCTGTATACAATATGCAGATGACACGACAATAATATGCTCAGCCAATTCCTCATCTGAACTGCAATTAAAAACAAAAACATTATTTAGCAAAGTAGAAACATGGTTTCTGCAACGATGCCTCCGCTTGAATCCAAAAAAACAAAGCTCCTACTTTTCACTCTTACCCACAAGTCCACACAAATAGATTTCACACTTACAGCTAACAATGGCCACTCATAACACCTGACAACTACCAAACTCTTATGCGTTACTATTGACAACCACCTCACTTTTGATACACAAATAAACAATACAGTAAAAACAGTCAACAAAAAATGGGTTCCCTCTACAGGATTAGAACTTTCCTTACTCCGCCTGCCAGATCCACTATTGCCCACTCCCACCTAATATCTACACTTCTCTATGCTTCTCCTATCTATACTAACCTGTCGAAGAAAAATCTTCTAAAACTTGCTAAAACCTACAACAACATTGCCAGATTTGCCACTGGCAATCCCTTCCGAACCCATCACTGTCAGAATCTACAACAACTAGGTTGGCTGGAACTCCAGAATCAGCTTATGTTTAACCAACTTACAATTATCCATAAGACCCTGTACCAGCCTCATAATACTCCAACACTATCTTCCCTTGTCACTCCCTACAAAAACCTGAACACCTTACGTTCCTCTAATAAACTACTAGTTAGTATAAGCAAATCCAAAAACCTGGCTGGTGACTCTCTCTTTTCAAATACAGCTGGGAGACAATGGAACCTTCTTCCTAGTGATCTAACATCACTTTCCTCCCTTACTATCTTCAAACAAAAGCTCAAAATCTATCTTAAATCACACTGGCTCTGTCCTTCTTGTAACCCTGTGTTTAATCTGATGAAGTCTACACAGACGAAAATGCGGATTTATTATTAAAGCGTTCATTTTGTGGAATACAATATACTTTCTCCTCATTACTTCTTGTTTTGTGCTTCTTGTAACCCTGACTAACCTTTACTGTAACTGCTATGCATTCTCTCTTTTCTTCTTCTTCCATTCTACCTCTCACTTCTTGTTACTTATTTCTGAAGAAATTAGAATGTAAGCTAAGTAATCAAGTTAAAACGTTTATTCTTTTGAAGAGTTTTAACCATATACTATCTTAAATCACTTTAACTTGCTCTGTAAATAGAAATGATCTGAAAGAATGTGCTAACCGTGAAGTGACCAATATTATCTGTAATCCTCTGTGGAATATTACATGTATGTTGTTGTATATTAGATATATATATATATATATATATATTTATACCTTTCTAACTGTTTGGAGCTTTTCTCCCTGGGCCTCTACTGAAAAAGGATATGTATCCAGTTAGACTAGCCCGGTCAACAAATGTAAAATAAATAAAAAAATAAACAACTGCTGGTGGCATTTGCTGCAGGGGCAGAGGTGAAGGCTATTTCAAAGCAAACCATATCCAAATGGATAGGTCATTGCATTCATTTCTGCTACAAGCACCATGGAAAACCTATCCAGCAGGGGATCAGACCTCACTCAAACAGGGCTGCATCTACCTCTACAGCGTTTCTCAGAGGCATCCCTACCAGGGACATCCTAGAAGTTGCTACCTGGAGTTCTGTACATACTTTCACCAAGCATTACCATCTGCCAATTTTCTCTAAATCCAGAGCTGGCTTTGCCACTGCAGTCTTGCAGGGCCTTATAGCTGATCCTAATGCTATCTAAATTCCTCCTCCCATCCTTAGCTTTGGGAATCTACCCAAATGTGATGACTGCAACAGTGAAACACGAAGAACATAGTACAGTTGTGTACACTTACCATAAATGTAGATGTTCGAGTGTATTCACTGTTGCAGTCCTGGTTACCCTCCCTCCAGCCCCCTTACTTCTTTTGGCTATACTTCTACTCCCTTTACTATGCTCAAAAGCTTTTTGGTGTATTTGCTTTTTTGTTGGAGGCATAACCTTGTATATTTATAGATTTGTTTCCCCTTAGGGGGGGCACCTGACATCTGGGGCAAGAAAAACTGATGTAATGGCATCGGCTGCATGTTTTATACCCCTGACGACCTGACGTCATGAAGAAGGGACAGCAACCGATGCAGGACCCAAGACTTAGTTAATCAGGCCGACTGAGGGCTACTGCAAGCAGACAACCCAAATGTGATGACTGCAACAGTGAATACACTCGAACATCTACATTTATGGTAAGTGTACACAACTGTACTTTTTGCCTGAACTTTTGAGAAGTATATACCAAACAGCAGAGGGCCCAGCACTAACCCTTGTGGCACCCCGCTGGTGACAGGTCTGCTTGCTGATGTAGAGTCACCCACTTTGATAGTTTGTGTGTCCGGTTTGTGAGCCAGTTGGCAACCCATCTTATAACAAAGGGGTTTACATTAAATTTGCTAAGTTTATTGGTAATGCTTGAGTGTGGGATTGTGTTGCAAGCCTTTTCCAAGTTGAGGTATGCTGTGTGCACAGATTTGCCCTTGTCAATGGTCTGGGTACATTTTTGAAGAAAGACACTAGATTTAAAAGGCAGGATCTGCCCTTGACGAAGCCAAATTGGGTTAGATCCTGCGTTGGGAGGTCACCTATGTCTTTATTCATGAGGTCCATAATGATATGTTCCACAGTCTTACAGATGAGGCTGGTCAGACTTACAGGTCTATAATTCCCCAGGTCTGTTGCTGGGCCACCTCTGAGGAAGGGAATAACTGTTGCTGTTCTCCATTCTGTACGAACAAAGCCTGTGGTTAGGCTATGATTGAATAGGGTACTTAATGGTGATGCTAATTCATGTTTTAACTTTTTTAGAAAACAGCCTGGGATGCTGTCTGGTCCCATACAGGCTGTGTTTTTTGCCTTGGACAAGGCTTTAATGACCTGCTGGGGGAGAGTTGAGGGGAAGGTTTGTGATATGTTATTAGGGGATCAGGGAGTAAAATTTTTGCCAAGTCTATCCACTAGCAGGTTTGTTATCTCTGCAGGGTCAGTGTGTGCAACAGTTAGTCACAAGTTTGCCACATGCTTGGGTCCTACCTTTTAGGTTACGTACTTACCTGTAAAAGGCCTTATGGTTATCCCTGGCTGCACTTGTTAGTTTTTCTCAAAGATACACAGAGGATTTGACATGTCTTACTTGCCTATTGAGGCTGAGGAGGGTACTTTTCCATTGTTGGAGCTTCACCTTTGTTTTCTCGGATAGCAACTTTTTGCATTTGTTGTAAAGTTTGCTGATGCTGGATGCCCACCGTGGCGGCTTGTTTTTACTTGGGGTTCTGGCTTTGATTCTCTCTGGAACAGCTGAGTCTATACACATATGCAAGTGACTGTACAGGGCTTTAGTGCAAGCTTTGGTATAGTTACCACTTCCAGCTGTGGGATGGGGCTTAGAATGCATTTCTACCTTCCCTTAGAAGGGTATAGTTTGCCTTGGTGAAGTATTTTAGTCTGACTTTGCCTTTGTGAGTTCTGGTGTTACTGCCAGCTCGAATGTGACTGTTTTGTGGTCAGATTTAACTGAGGGTCTGACATTTGTGGCAGTGCATCTGTTTGTCATGTTCGCGAGGACCAGATCTAGTATGTTTGCTCCTCTTGTCGGGGTTTGAACAATTTGTTCCAGGGCATTTGAGTTAACAAAGTCAAGGAACTTTTGAGCTGGTGAGTTAGGGCTAGAGTAGGTTTCCTAGTTGATGGTGGGATAATTGAAATCCCCCATAACCAGAGTGTTCGTCAATATTTGGATTGGCTCCAGTTTGGTCAAGTAGGCTTAATGCACATCATGACCCATGGAGAGGGATCTATAACTGGCTATGACTTGAATGGAAGTCTTACCCACAGTAACCTGAACTTGGAGTAACTCCAAGGAGTTGTCCAGCCTAACTAGATGAAAGAAGAATTTATCTCCTTTGGTTCTCACATGTTCGTTTTGTGGTCCGAAGGTGTGGAAGACACTGTAGCCTTGCAAGGCCAGGGTACTCTCTGAGGCCTCAAACCAGGTTTCTGTGACTGCACAGACATCTACATCTTACAATGACAGAAGTCCTTCCAGGGTGTGCAGTTTGGTTTAAGCTGCTAGAATTTAGCAGCATAATCCTTATTTTGTTATGACTGGCAAATTTCACATTGCTAAGTTTGTTTTTGAGACCTTGCCTAAAAACGGAACTATGGCGAAGGCAAGAGCTTTTGCCAGTACCCAAAACTTAGTGGTGCCAGGTGCAAACCATCTCTGGCAAAGTAGCCAGCTTTGTAGACCATGACCTCCCAGGCTGACAGAAACTTGATCCCCTTTGAATGACACCAAAAACTAAGCCAATTATTGAAATCAATAATTTTTTTGTTTATACTGTGAAATCATTCTATGTGAGGGTAGTATGCTGCTCAAGGCTAGGAGCATACTTGCCTGGGACACAGTCAGAGAGCTTAATTATGTCTCTCTTCATATAGTCTGGTGAGGTATGTCTCAGGTCATCCACTCCAACATGAACTATGACAGAGTCATAATAGTACTTGTTGCTGAGAGACCTGACAAATCTTGGCACTGGACAGGCAGATGACCTTGACTTTCTCTTTGTCTAACCTGGTGAGCGGGACATCTGTGTGTCTCACTATGGAGTCTACAATGACAAGAAAACTTGGTTTTGAGTGTTATGTCTTAAGGGCTTGGTAGGTGCGACACTGGTGTTGCTATGTTTTATGGGTGCTGTGGGAACTGTGTTAGTTGTAGCAGTATTGTGTTTTGGAGGTCTCTGGTGTTTCGGTAAGTTTTTGAGAGAACTTTCGCATATGTTGATTTTTGTGTTTGATGTGTACCATGTGTATGAGTAGTGGTATTATGTGCATGAGTAGTTTTCTGTAGATTGACAACCTCTACACCGTTGCTGATTTGAGTGCGAGAGAGCAGGGATTTAAGATTTTTGGTGCAGATACATCTCTTCCACTCTGTACTAGAGTGAGTTATTAGTAGAGAGTTGTCAGTGCACGAGGCGATTACTACACTGCCTCAGGAGACCCAAGTCAACAAGGTTGGCAGGCGAAACAAGGGTAGTCCAACTGTCTATAAAGCTAGGTTGGAGAACTGTTATCATAAAGGGGGAGGAGTTTTTCAGGCCTGATTAAGAAGGTGCTCAATAGTTGGATATTTCTGCTGGGTTTTTTTTGCTGGTGGTTTAATAGGTCACAGCTCACTAGCAGCATTTCTTAGACTGGAAAAGTACTAAGGATGAGGACTACAAAATAATGTGCTACAGCTGTATCTAAGGGAAAAACTAAGTTATCTGTCTGTCTATGGTGTACAATTGCACTGCAATGAACGGTGCTGTGTGATGCGCAAACAAACAGAAACCGCTTAAATACCAGAAGCTAAAAACTTAAAAAGGTTTACAAGGACACATGAGGGTGCTTACACTAAGCCCTAGACCAACCACCCTTCACCAGACAGGTACCAATCAGCGCACTTCTCTCACCAGAGTACAGAAGAGCACTTTCCAATCAAAGATGGCCTGGAAAATTTTCTCAGAACAAACAGCCACTACAAACAGACCCAGACACAACAAGCCTGTATCTGGATTATGCTACAGCTACTAACTACACTAATTTAGGCCGTAGACACTAGAGAAATGTTTAACACATCAGAAAATAGCAATGAGACACTAAAAAAAAAATTTTAAACAGCAGAAAAACAGCAAGGAGACTCTCAACAATGTTTTAAACATGTTTTAAACAGCAAACAAATCAGTTATTTAAACATTGCTTGGTGGGAAAACAGAACAAACAGAACAGATTGCTTTGTAAACAGTGAAAGGTACCAGCAAATACTTAAACAGTGAAAATAGCAAAAAGAGCTTTGCAAACAGTGAAAACAGCAATAAAACATGATTTAACAGGCACAGTAAGGTAGACAGTTGCACTACAACAGTGCAGTTTAATGCACAGTATTAAAATACAGTATTAAAGTAGGTGTCAGAGAATAAAAAGTACAGTAAATAGTATAAGCAAAGCAAAAAATAAACAGGTAACCTACGGTTTTTGGGAGGCTCAAAAGCCTGTAGCTGTCTGGTAACTCAGATCAGAGTTGTGGCTGGTAGCCCACCTCAGTTCAGCTCAGTACAAACAAGAAGAAACCTGCTCAAATGCAGGGCTTAGATACCAGAAGCTAAAAACTTAAAACTTTAAAAAAGTTTAAAAGGACCAATGAGGGTGCTTACTCCAAGTTCTAGACCAACCACCCTTCACCAGACAGGATCCAATCAGCACACTTCTCTAACTAGAGTGCAGAAGGGCCCTTTCCAATCAAAGATGACCTAGAAAATGTGCACAGAACAAACAAACACTACAAATACACCTAGATGAAGCAAATCTGTACCTCATGGTCCAAGTCAAATATGAAGAAGGTTCTTGTACCAGCCAACCTACCCTACAAACAACTAACCTTCTGGCTTCTCTTCAAGACCAGAAATGACTGGAACTTAAAAATGTTTACTTCTACACCTATGAAGTACATCATCTGAACTGGAGAGACAGAGAAAGGACTTCTCCCAATTTACGGTCACTCTGAGGAATTCAAGCTAAAGAAGCACCCACCATATTTACATAGCCAGCAAATCCCTGAATGGGGGTACCAGTATCCTGTCTTCCAGGAAAGGGAGCACATGACAGTCCTCCTTCCTGCAAACCTTCAACCATCATGCCCTATAACCAAACACTGGCAATGGGTCTTGATACTGATAAAAGTCTAAATGCCAGGACTCTGCACAGAAAGTGATTTTTGCCCAGAGCAAAGTTGAGGAAATATTTGTAAGGATCATCTGCACTGATGTGCTAAAAAGCATAAACACCATCCAGACAACCTGCAATAACAGAACCATAAGATCCTGCAGACAGACAATTCACAATTGAGTGCCCCAGATGTGCAGACTGAAGTTGATGAGGTCCAGAATCGTCAGTGGTACAGTTTGGGCCTGACACAGGAGAACCACTGTGACAGACTGTTCAACCATCATCTTTCTGATGGTGGGTCTGTGAGCTCCAGGGCATGGCTAAGTGTGACCTTTAAAAAGGTCCCTGTGAACTACATGTTATCAACAAGTATGACATCATCTAGAACCTACTTTTTAAACATATCTACTGATCTTTTTTTGAACACCTTTATTAAATTACCTCAAGACATAGGCAATGCATACATTAACAGGAAAGAAAACAAACCATATTAGCATTTTTCCTTTTACATACATTATAAGTTACATATGTTTTTCTTTACATCAACTCCTATTTAGTCCAACACTACATAAATTGCTAATTTCTTGCCATCCGTTAAACATCACTCCTCCAGAACATTATTTTGCATGTAATGTTCCCATAAATTCCATTTATTTCTATGTAATTTGTGCCTTCCTTTTTCTACAGATCCAATTTTCAGTTATTTTATCTCTTTTACTATACCTAATACTACAAATACAGTTGGTTTAGATTTTGATTTCCATTTTCTAGTAATTGCTTTTTTGGCAGCCTACAGAATAAAATTTAATATGGTCTATCTATGTGTAGGCAATAAAGGTCCTGTGTCCAAGCTGAAAAGAATCATTTCCTTAATTACAACCACTTGGTTTCCCAACATTTCTGATAAAGGATTCCGTAAGGAATTTTTAAAATTTGCAGCTCATTACACTCCCAAAAACATGTTTCCAATCACTGCTTTCTTCTTCATCATTCCTCCAACATTTGCTATCTACCTGAATTCTTTGGAGTCTGCTTGGGGGAATAAAAATACCTACAAAAACACTTCTAAGCAAAAATTCTAAACCTTCTGGACTTTGTTGCATACTTAAGAAACATACATATGTCTTTCCATTGTTCTCATATAAATTGTTTTTCCAGTCTCTCTTCCCAATCTTTTCTAACCTCCTCTGATTGATTCTTATAGTTATCATTCAATATTTTATACGCCCTAAAATTATCTCCTTTGTCACTGCAGCTTCTGTTCTAGATTGAACTAAAAATGCTAGAAGAACAGTTTTTTTTTTTTTTTTTTACTTAGGACTTCCTTACACATTTCCCTTTGCTTATACTTTGATATCAATCCCTGGAAGGGAAGGCAATCTCTAACCTGCCGCCCAAACTTCTTAGCCTCATCCCACTCTATTACCTTTCTCTCTCTAGTTATTTACGCCCAGTAACTTGGTTCCTTTTCCTGATTTCTTCAGTAAATTCCATCCGCCTCTTGCCTATTTTCTGTACCCATTCTTGCAGTCATTCCTACTGGCAAAATTTATTTTCTTCATTCCTGTGTTGATTTACTTCTCAATACTTTCTGAACTTTATGAAGTACAGGCTAACACAGAAGGTCTTTGGCTAACAAAGTTCGCAGATGACTGCAAACTAGGAGCCATAATCGAAACTCCTAAAGATGTGGACATCCTACAAAAGGGTCTCACTGAGACAGATGACGCCATGGCATCAAGCTCAATGCCAAAAAGTGCACTGTCATCCCCTTTGGTAAAAACTCTGTACCCATGAACTACAACATAGGCGGTAGTATACTTAACACCGAAAGTGTGACAAGAGACCTTGGGATACAGGTGGACTGTAGTCTCTCCTTTATAATTACATCACCACAATAATCAGGAAATCCTCCTAAGTGGCACACCTCATCACAAAAGGTTTCTCATCCAGAAAAAAAGAGGTCATTGTTCCCCTCTACTCATCACTCATTAGACCCATTATGGAATACAATGCCCCTTTTGGTATGTACCTCACAAGACATCTACAACAACTGGAAAGGCCGCAGAAATACTTCACAAAGAGGATTACCGGCCTCAAACAGATGCCCGATGCAGACCATCTCAAAAAACTCCAGCTTTACTCCGTCGCATATCGCCTACTCAGAGGTGATCTCTGCCTAACATACAAAGCTATGTCAAACCCAGTGCTATTGGACATGCTCCACTTAAAGAAATTGCAATCCCTCTGAGCTACATGCTCTAGGGACCTAAACCTTGTCATCACAATAAACAGAACATGCTGGAGGCATAGATTCCTGTCCCAGAGACTTCCCATACTCTGGAATAAACTACCTATCTATAAACAAAGCTCCTCATTAGCACTCTTCAAGAAAAATCTTGATGACTGGATGGGAAATAGGAAATTCACCCCGGGGATCACTTCTGCGGCTCTGCTCAACAGTAGCACAGGAAAATAATTTTCTTGGGTGGCAAAAGCCGATAGCCTAGTACCTACCTATGACATTCTGCATGGTTTTTGGAATTATCTTCCAGGATCTGAATCCAAAATACCACTCTCCCTCTCTATTTCTTAAATTACCCTGACACAGCTTCATCATAATCCCTTTCCACTTTGAATTATAACTTTCTGCTTGTGTCATGTACACGAGTCGTAACTGTGTAGCTCTAAAATACCCCTTCAAATCAGGTAATCTAAAGTCACATTGTTCTATTGGGAGGATCAGCTTATAAGAGGCAGATGCCCGTGGAACCCTCGCACGGCCAAACGGAAGGAATAAAACAACAAAAAACGCCAGCAAGTGTTGGCAAAAGTCACATCCAAAAATCATTTATTGATGTAGGGAAGAATAATCCCCCTACAACTCCATTGTAGTAAAAACCATCAATCAAACCGGTTTCGGCTCCTAGGAGCCTTCTTCAGTGAAATACAAAAATAGAAGTAAAGAATCAGAGTATCAGAATACATCCATATATATGAATGAACTATGCATGAAAACCAATCACAACACAGCATTAACAATTATTACAATTGGTCATTAAGGCCAGGTGAAAACAAAGCTCCAAGTTTTATAATCCATTTTCTTTCCTTGGAGCTAAGTAGTTCCTGCCAATACTGTTTGTCTTTGCATCTCCCCTTAATGCAATCAATAGTGACAAATTTGAAAGAAGCTGAGGCATGTTTTAAACAATGTTTATATAGTGCATTGCTGGTACGTTTATTTTTAATGTCACTCAAGTGCTCACAAATTCTAAGGTGGAAAGCCCTGGAGGTCTTTCCGACATAGAAAGTAGAACAATTGCAGGTCACCAAATAGATGACCCACTCGGTGTTACAATTGGCCCAAAATTTGATATCAAAAACATCGGAAGTGTTTTTACTACTAAATTCACTGGTGCGTGAAACATGAGTGCAAAAAGAACAATGCCCACAGGGCATACATCCAACAATAGGTTTGCCTGAAATAGACAACTGGGTAGAGATAGAAAAATCAGAACCAACTCTTTTGTAGTGGCTAAATTTGGAGCCAATATTCTGTCCCCTTCTGAATGAAAAGGAACATGTTTCTGGAAGTAGAGAATTAAGTTTATGATCAGCTTTCAGGACATTCCAATGTCTGTATATAATATTTTTAAATCCCTGTGTGTTACGTCCATATGTGGTCACCAGACGTAACGGTTGTGGCTTAAAAGTGTTGTTCTTATCTTTATATGATAATAAATCTTCCCTGTTTATATTGGACACAGATCTTTTGGCTAAATGCACAGTGCCTGGACGATAACCCCTCCTAATGAATCTATGTGTCAAATCCTCCTGGGCCTCAAGAAAAGATTGTTGGTTAGAACAGATTCTTCTGGCTCTTAAAAATTGTGATTTGGGTATATTCTGGATGACATGTTGTGGGTGGAAGCTGGTAGCATGTAAAAATGAGTTGAATTCTGGAAATTTCCTGAACATTCTAGTTGACAATGTATTGTCCTGATTTCTGATGATTTCAACATCAAGAAATACTATCCTCGACACATGGTAGGTCAGCTTGAATTCTATCCCCCATATGTTATCATTGAGATATTCAAGAAACTCCATAAGATAACATTCATCAGCTTTCCACACCAACCAACAGTCATCCAGATAGCGACGCCAAATGTCCATCTCACACATATAAATATTGTGATTATAATCGTAGATTATAATTTCTTCTATGTATGCCATGAAAAGATCTGCATATATGGGTGCAAAAGATGCACCCATAGCAGTACCTTTTGTTTGCCAGTAACAAAGATTTTGAAAATAAAAAAACGTTACTAGACAAAACATGTTCTGTAAGGCAAACAAGAAATGTGTTAAATCCAGGTTGGTATAGACCTGATCTAGCTAACCAATAATCCAACGCTTGTAAGCCTGCCCAGTGTGGAATGCTGGTATAAAGGGAGGTGATGTCCAAAGTGCATAATAGCCAATGTGGTTCAAGTTGAGAATTGTTAATAATGTCCAAAAATTGGGTGGTGTCTTGGATTCTTGCTCTGATAAAACCCAATAAAGGTTTTAAATATTGGGTTAAATACTCAACTTAATTCTCTACTTCCAGAAACATGTTCCTTTTCATTCAGAAGGGGACAGACTATTGGCTCCAAATTTAGCCACTACAAAAGAGTTGGTTCTGATTTTTCTATCTCTACCCAGTTGTCTATTTCAGGCAAACCTATTGTTGGATGTATGCCCTGTGGGCATTGTTCTTTTTGCACTCGTGTTTCACACACCAGTGAATTTAGTAGTAAAAACACTTCCGATGTTTTTGATATCAAATTTTGGGCCAATTGTAACACCGAGTGGGTCATCTATTTGGTGACCTGCAATTGTTCTGCTTTCTATGTCGGAAAGACCTCCAGGGCTTTCCACCTTAGAATTTGTGAGCACTTGAGTGACATTAAAAATAAACGTACCAGCAATGCACTATATAAACATTGTTTAAAACATGCCTCAGCTTCTTTCAAATTTGTCACTATTGATTGCATTAAGGGGAGATGCAAAGACAAACAGTATTGACAGGAACTACTTAGCTCCAAGGAAAGAAAATGGATTATAAAACTTGGAGCTTTGTTTTCACCTGGCCTTAATGACCAATTGTAATAATTGTTAATGCTGTGTTGTGATTGGTTTTCATGCATAGTTCATTCATATATATGGATGTATTCTGATACTCTGATTCTTTACTTCTATTTTTGTATTTCACTGAAGAAGGCTCCTAGGAGCCGAAACCGGTTTGATTGATGGTTTTTACTACAATGGAGTTGTAGGGGGATTATTCTTCCCTACATCAATAAATGATTTTTGGATGTGACTTTTGCCAACACTTGCTGGCGTTTTTTGTTTTTTTTGTTGTTTTAGGATCAGCTTATCCCACTTAACCCCTGCCCTCTTCCACTCCCAGATAAATTCCTTCAACTCTTCATTAACTACTGTCCACAACTTCTCTTCTGGTTGTTAAAATATGTCTGATCTGTACATAAAACTAAAGAGACTAATAACATTCTCACTGCTTGAATCTTGCTATCCATATCCAAAAAACAAGAACTTCCAGTGCCTCTTTTTTCGTATTATCTTTTGTTTAGTCTCTTCTCACATATCCTACCATTACAGAAGTCTTTTTAATCCTTACTCCCAAGTATATCAGCTTATTTTGTCCCCATAAACATAGGTATTGCTGAACCAATTAGTGTGTGGGTACATAATTTATGTCTATAGCAATCTTTTATATTCATTCATTTTATATCCTGAAAAGACATGAAGTTGTCTCAAAACGTTCCACAACACCAAACTGTCCTTTTCTGGATTTATCAAGTACAAAATATTATCTACAAATAAAGCCAACTTTTCTGTATTACCATACCAATTACATCTTTGAATTTCTGAATCCTTTATTTGCTTTGTAAATGTCTCTAAATATAAAGCAAATAGAGGGGAAAGAAGACACCCCTACCTGGTTCCCCTGTTCAAACACAAGTTATCAGAGAGCAACCCTCCCAGTTTAATTCTTGCCTTTGATCCTCTTAATTAACCTTATTATTGTATCAGGATTAACCTTATTATTGTATCAGGGAATGCAAATGCTTTCAATGTCCTAGTCATGAAATCCCAGCTTACTCTGCTGAAAGCATTCTCTGCACCCACCAAGAACTACAGTATTTTCTTAGATTCTGCTTTCCCCTAAATCATCCTTGTTCTGTTGATGTTGTCAAATGTTAGCCTCACCTCTAAAAAAAAACACATTAATACGTATCTATCAATTTTGACAATACCCTTGCCATTCTTTTAGCTAGTGTAGACATAACACTTCATAATCATGGTTTAACATTGAAATGAGTCAATATAAAGCTGGATCTGATGTGTCTTTACCCTCTTTGGGTAATACAGCACCAAAGCTTTCTTCCAAGATGCTGTTGCTTCGCTGCCTTTTAAAATACTATTCAAGAAAATTTTCCCAATCTTTATCACCTTCTTCCCTCCTAACCTCCAAACTTCCCCAGAAATACCATATGTTCCTGGAGACTTCCCTGCTGACTGATTATACATCACTGGTTTTAATTCATCTCCTCCTGTCTTAGCAATTCATCATTCGGCCTTATCTTCACCTAACCTTGGCATAATTAAGTCTTCTATAAATATTTCTGTTTGCAATCTTTCTTGTTTTCACATTCTGTTTGCCACATTTCTGTTTGCAAGGTTTCTTGTTTCCACATTTCTCTGCTTTATATAAATTTTCATAACATTTCCAAAATATCTCTAATATTGCTATAGGATCTCTGGTGATTTATCATCAAAGGTTCTTTAAGCTTGGAGACAACTCTTTCTACTTTCTATTGCCCAAGTCATTATGCTATAAGTTTTTGTGCTGTGGCATTAGCAAAAATTAGTTGCTTAACAGCGGTCTTTTAAACTCATTCATACAGTAGATAGTCGATTATCCACGTCAGTTATCTGAAACATCAATTATCAGAACCAATCTTCCAACGTTTTTGGGTAGAAAAATTCATAACGTCTGAATATGTAAACATTATACGTATTCACGTGAGCATGTTTTTTGAGCTTGTAGCCAGCTCGTGTGTGAAAAATATTCTTTATTGTCCACTATAATCACTGAATGGTTGAAAAGTATATTCCTGTGTGCAGAAAAAAACACGATTTTAGAAGTTTTTTATCTGGTTTTACTACATGCTTGATTATCCGAACTACCTTAGGTCCCATTTAGTTCAGATAATCGACTCTCTACTGTACTATCCAAATACTACCAGATTTTCTCTTTAGCACTCTGCAGTTGCTCTTCTTCTTGTTCTATTAATAGTCCCCTCATTCTGCACTACTTTAACCTTTGTCAGCCTCTCTAAATGATTCCTATTACTTATTAACCATATATATTTTTTGTTCTAGTCTATTTTTCAATTCCATTTTCATTTTATACCACTCAATAGCTATTTCTTCTGAAGAAATTTCTATCTTCTCTATTAACTCTCAAATAATTTTCACTACCTAATCCTTGAATTCCTCTCTTTTTAACAGGTAGGTGGGAAGTGTCAGTGTCTCATTTTGTACCTTAGTTCTTATTGGAATATGATCTGAAATAGTTATTGGATGTGTGTCAAAGTTTTCAATTAAATGCACATACTCTTGTTTAATATAAAATCTACCCCAATCTAGCCAAGTTATTGTACCTTGTGTAATAATATGTAAATTCTCAGTTCATGCTACTGAATTCAGATTCATAAAATTCATCAGAAAAGTAACCTCGTTTGTGATATTCTCCCTTCTAGCTCCCCATGATACAGCCTCATTATTGCAAATAAAGTTCTAATTCTCACTTAGAAGTAATATTCCCTGATGAAAGCTTATTATTGCTCCTAAAAGTTTATTTAGCTCCATAACAGCAGGTTTTCTAGAATGTAAATACATGCTAGTGTAATTCCTCTTCCTTGCCAATACCCCTTTACTACCACAAATCTACCATTATTGTCTTTTTTTTCCTTTTCTGTCCCTACTGGAGTCAGTCCAGCAATCAGTATCATTACTTCCCCTTTTTTTTGTCCCTCATAGTCAGCTAAACATCCATCCTGAAATCCATTCTTTGTCAAATTCACATGCTCATTTCATTCCAAATGCATCTCTTGTAGCACTGCTATTTGAACTTTGCATTTCATAGTATAATTCAATACTCTTTCTCTTTTGTCTATACCTGTAAGAGTATTTACATTACAAAATAGCACAGAGTAGCCATTATGTTACAAAGCTACTGTCACCACCTCTCATGCATGACAGTTTTTTTAATGTGCATTTGTAACTTTTGCCTTACATGCACACACTGTTTTGCAGGATATTTTACCCAGTTGTTTATTCTTGTCTTCATGTGAAATCATGTCACATTTTTCAAGACTTTTTGCTTTAATGAAAATCCTCAAATAACTAAGAACAACTCCATCCCTACTAATTTAGAGCAAATTCACAAGCCTATGTAAATTTTCCAGAAAGAGTTTAACCCTCTAGATATGAACAACTGTCTCAAATTGACAGCTGCTTTCACAGGCATTACCTAATCTAAAATTAAGATCATCATGCTAAAAGTGCATGTTATAGCCTGTGATTCCACTTACATGGATTGCTGTCTGTTCTTTTCTTATCTCTATCCTTCTCTTAGATGTGAAAAACAGCTTGTATTGTTTTCAGAAAATATTTATTTAAGTCTAAGAAAAATGCACTGGCTGTCTTTAAATAAAACTATACTGTACACTGTCCTATTAAATGCATTAAAGTATAAAGGCTGCTACAGAAACTGCTAACAAAGAATACTCGGAGATCTCAAAATTAACTGTTTGCAACTGCAGACTGCTTGACAATATGTAGTAGTCGTCAGCAATGTGAGGATTAATAGCAACTAATAACGCTGCAGATGCATAAATAAATCTTTGTAAATTTCACTCAGAACACAAAGTACAAAATTCCCTTGGCCAACTGCCCTCAGCTGCAAACTTCAAGTCTTCCACTAGAACATTGTTAATGGAAAATACAACAAGCTAATACCTTCCAGATGCAAAATAACTTAACATTTTTCATGGCTGTCATAATTTTGTCTTATTTTTCAAGCATATTTGCTTAGAAAAATAACTTTGTAGCTTAAACCAAGCTCATTAATCTGTATCAGCAAAGGAAATTATTGTCTTAATTCTGCAAATAATACAATCAGTACACTTCTACATTCCACCCCCACCCCAGCAGACCAAGATCACAGCATAATACTAACTTAAACTTGCCTCTTTCCAGCATTTGTTGCCTTGTTATGGTTCACGGCCTATATTTCTTAAAATTAAGAATTACTTGTCTACTTTAACATCTTTAACGTATACAACAGTCACTGAAAAGACCCCACCTCACATATAAAATACCCCAGACTTACCCTACAAAAAACTGCTTTACAACAAAAAAATGCAGTTTATATATCATGAAGTGCTTTATACAAATACTAATAACATCAAAAATATATATTTTACTTGACGTTACTTCTTTTTCCCTTTAGCATTCCTCTAAACATTAATGAGATAGTGGGGTAACATGCTTTACCCACAAGGTTAAAAAAGTCAACAAAATTCCATTCTTCCTTTACCAATTTTACTTACAAAACCATATTTCACAAATGTGACTGATGCTTTGCAGTCTGCCATTTATTTACCAGTTTCACTGTTGCTCGTCTTCTTCCTGATCATCTTCATCTCCCACCACCAAACTCTGATTGATGCCCAAGGTACTCCTCATTCTTCTAGTCAACTCATGTTTTTTTTTTTTCTGTCCCTCAAGCATTTTCCTTTGGAAAAATGGAAGAGATTTTACTGGCAAAGTCTCTCTATGAGCTTTACTGTCAGAAGAATGAGAAGCAGAACCCCCTTATGGTTGCTGGCTTACTTTTTTTGTTAGATAAACTTTTTTTTATTTCCTCCAGCAGAACTGCAGTGGCAAAGCCTGCTCTGGATTTGGAGTAAAGAGGTAAGTGGTAGTGCTTTGTGAAAGCGTGCACTGAACTCCAAGTTGCAGCCTCTAAGATATCTTTGGTAGGTACTCCTCTGAGGAAGGCTGCTGAAGTGGTTGCTGCTCTGGTGGAATGAGGCCTAATGCCCTTAGGCACTGATTTGCCATGTTGAAAATAGCAGAAACGGATGCAATGGCCTATCCATTTAGAAATAGTCTGTTTTGAGATAGCCTTTCCTTGTGATCCTGCAGCATATGACACTAAAAGTTGCTCAGTCTTTCTGAAAGCTTTAGTTCTGTCCAAGTAGAATCGTAACTGCCTGTGTATGTCCAAAGAATGCAGAATTTTCTCACCCTTGTTCTGTGGATTTGGATAAAAGGTAGGCAAGTGAATGGTTTGTTTGAGGGCCACACTGGATACCACCTTAGGCATACATGTAGGGTTTGTCCTCAGTGAAACCCTGTCTGGATGAAAAATGATAAAAGGTTCCACAGCCATGAGTGCTTGTAACTCTGAGACTCGCCTTGCAGAGGTTATTGCTAGGAGCAGAGCTGTTTTCCAGGATAAGAATTTTATATCTGCTGTTGATGCTGGCTCGAAAGGAGGCAGTGTGAGTTTTTCCAAAACATAACTGAGGTCCCAGGCCGGAATTGCTGCTCTCCTTGGAGGCCTAATGTTTTTGGCCCCTCTGAGGTACTGCCTTATTAAAGGATGTGAAAAGATAGGTGGTTCCATAATGTAATGGGCTGAAATGGCAGAGGCATGAATCTTGATTGATGAGAAAGAAAGGCCTTTGCTCAGCATCTCAGTTAGGTATTGTAAAATCTGAAGGATATTTGGTACACACGTGTCAATGCCTTGTTCCTGGTTCCAAGCACAGAATCTCTTCCATTTTTCTGCATAAGATTTTCTGGTACTGAGCCTCCTGGCCTCCAAGATAACATCCATAACAGCTTTTGAAAGAGGAGTGTTCTGAATGGCTACATTATCCGCCATGCTGCCAGATTTAAGGTCCTGAGTTGGCTGTGTAGGATCTGATTGTTTTGTTGGGTCAGCAAGTGTGAAGTTTGAGGCAATATCCATGCTGGGCCTTGAGACAAGCTCTTTAGGATTGGGTACCAGTGCTGGCGTGGCCAGTCTGGTGCAATCAGTATCATTTTTGGCTTCTCTTGTCTGACCTTTAGGAGTACCCTGGGAAGGAGAGGCAGTGGAGGAAAGGCATATACAGTTAGATTTTTTCAGCTGAAGGATAGGGCGCCCACTTTCCATGCTTGCTTGTGATAAATCCTTGTGCAAAATATCTGCAATTGGCAGTTGTGAGGGGAGGCAAATAGATCTATGTCTGGGCATCCCCATTTCCTTATTATCATGCTGAAGACTTGTGGATCCAGTTTCCATTCGTGGGGGTCCATGAGGTTTCTGCTTAGTTCGTCTGCCAGAGTATTTGTTTTTCCTGGCAGGAATTGTGCTTGCAGGTGAACTTGAAAAGCCAATGCTGTGTCCCATAAGGTCATTGCTTGTCTGCAGAGGGGGTAGGAATGTGTACCTCCCTGCTTGTTTATGTACCACATGACCGTTGTACTGTCTGTCTTTATCAGTAGCTGTCCTGGGTGAAGCAGGTCCTTGAAAGCTGTCAGGGCATTTTGAACAGCTAGCATCTCTTTTTGATTGATGTGAAGATGCATCTGGTTTGCAGGCCATGTGCCCTGAATACATTTTCCTGCCATATGGGCCCCCCAGGCATAATCTGATGCATCTGTTGTCAGTGTCTGTCTGGCTGTGGGTAAACTGAATGGCAGACCCTTGTTGTGGTGACAGGCTTCTGCCCACCATCGAAACTCCTGTTGCAGGCAGGGAATGAGTGCAATTACTGTCTCCAGGCTGTGGCAATGCTGAGTCCAAACACTTTTTAGATACCATTGTAGTTTCCTCATATGCAGTCTGGCATATGGAATTAGTAGAATGCAGGATGCCATGAAACCCAAGGCCTGCAGGATTTTCCTTGCAGATAAGTGGGTTTTTGTTGCCAATTTCTTGAAGTAAGAAAGTCAGTTGCTTTTGTTTGTCTGGCGTGAGATAAGCCATCTGGGCAGTTGTATTTAAGCTTGCACCCAGGAATATTATCTCTTGAGAGGGCACTAGTTTTGATTTCTTTTCGTTTACTGTGTACCCTAGGCCAATTAGTAATCTTTTTACAAACGCCAGATGCTTTAGAAGAATGTCTTTGTTCTCTGCTTGAATAAGGCAGTCGTCCAAGTAGGGATATACTTGAATTCCTCTTTGTCTGCAAAATGCAATTACTGGTGCCAGGCATTTTGTGAAGACCCTGGGCACAGTAGATAAGCCAAAGGGCAGTGCAGAGAATTGGTAATGCATTGAGCCAGCTATGAATCTGAGGTATCTTCTGTAAGATTGTCTGATTGGGACATGCAGGTATGCCTCTTTTAGGTCCAAAGTTACGAGCCAAGCCTTCTTGCCCAGCATGGGCAGTAGCTGCTGTAGAGTCAATATCTTGAATTTTGGAACTTCCAGAAATGTATTTAGTATAGACAGGTTCAGTATTCGTCTCCAGGTTTTGTCCTTTCTGGGTACTAGGAAAAGTCTGGAGTAAAATCCTTGACCCTGCTCTTGTTGTGGTACTTGTTGAATGGCCCTCATGTCCATGAGGGCTGTAATTTGTTTTTGTGCCTCTGCCCATTGATTGTGTGGCAGGTCTGGCATACCTTTTGACCTTGGCAGAGTGTGAAAATGGAACCTGTAGCCTTGGGACACTATGTTCAGGACCCATTTGTCTTGGGTAACCATTTGCCAATTTGATGGAAAAAGTGCTAGTTTTCCCCCTAAGGGGGCTGCCAAAAGAAAAGTGCTTGGATCTGGTAGAGGAAAGTCATTGGAACTGTTTCCTGTAAGGTTGTGATTTGTCTTCTCTGCTTTTGGAGGTAGGAGCACCCCATTGTTTAGGCCTGTATGAGCCTTGGGGCTGAGATCTGCCTCTGGGATGCCTGTATCTGTCTCTTTGAGGTGTGTCTGACACTGGAAAGGACCAATTTTTAGAAGGCCAGTTCCTGTTAAACCTGGGTGGCTGTACCTGTAAGAAATCCTTGACTGTCTGCATGGATTTTGCTTTATCCTCCATTTTTTTCAACACCTCTTCCTGGTTTAGTACCAAACAAAGTATCATATGCTGTAATGGTACATCTAATAATTTTGCTTTAACATGATCAGGCAGATTCTGTTCCTTTAACCAAGCATGCCTTCTAATAACAGAACCTGTAACAGCGGCCTTGCAAGAGGCCTCCAGTGAATCATAACCACATTGCAAAGTATGCTTTCCCACTTTTATTGAACTAAATATATGGTTTGTTTTAGACGATATGAAATTTGTGTGAAATATAATTGTTACAATAAGTATTTGAATTTTATAGTTAAAAATATGGTTCTGGTTGAAAACATTTTTAAAGAGCATGTCTTTTTAATGTTGTTATGGATACAAATGATGTAACTGAATTATTGTTTAATTCATAGGTATTTTTAAAGGGAGTGGGAGTTTGGGCTTACTTGTTCTGATGAAGTCCGTGAATGTAGGACGAAACCTAGGTTAACTTCTTTCAGTGTATTAGTGTACTGTTTTGGTGCAATAAACTTGTCAGTTTTTCTAAAAGAACAGCGTAAGTTCCAGTATTTGGACTGCTCAAGTTTTCCGTGGTTGGATTTGTGGTTACCAAGTTTGCTTTAAGTTGAACTGTGTATTTGTCATGGAATCCTTGGAGTCTGATTCAGGCATTATGGAACTTTTACTGAAAATCAACCAACAGTTATCTGAACATACCGAACAAATTAAATCTTTGGTGCAACAGCAGCAGATAATATCAACTGGTTCTCCTCGTCTATTTGGCAGTTTGGGTGTACCTTTAACCCAACCTACTCCCTTGACTAGTAATTTAATGACTAATGACAAAGAGGCGAATGCCCAAGTAATAGCTGGTAAGGATAAAGTACTGACTGCTTCTAGTAGTGATGTCTGTGTGGATAAAATGCAATGGAAGGCTATTAATTTCAATTTTCAGCATGAATCTAATAGAGCGAGTACTCCTATAAGAGTAAATATATCCTTAGTAGAGTGTTTGAAAAACTTTGAAAAAAAAAACTATTTTCAATGAAAAAATACAGTTGGAAAATGGGTATCTAATGAGAAATATTGAATTGGGTTTTGTACCTCGGGGTCTCCGATTGTGGAGATACCCTAATGGTATAGCTGGAAATGAGGAAATGTTACAAGAAGTGCATCAACTGTTTGATAAAGTAGGGCTTGATCTATTGAGAATTATGATCAAGCATAATGATAATGTTATAGCTCGACTAATGGCAGAATTAGAACAGAACAATGACATTATATTGAATGATTTAAATTTTGAAAATTACTCAACTAATTACAAGCATATTCTTAATTCGGTGGAAAATAGCTGCCATGTGATTTTTCAGAGGAAGATGCATAAAATTAAAAGAGATACGGATGAATATCGTGATGAAAGAGTATACCCACTATCAAAGGGGAATCGTAAAAATTTCAGAGTGACGGTGAATGATATTGAGCAAGTGGGACAGGATATGACGTCACCTTGTAGGGATGCGTACCCTCAGCAGGACGAACACCCTTTAGAGGAAGGTCCCAGATGGTCAGAGAAGTTGCGCAATAGAGTGGGGAATGCTCCACAGCAGAGAAGGGAGAACAGCGAGAGGTATGTCGAGCAGGGAGCAAGACCAAAGAAATGGGGACCACCAACCATATATCAAGATCATCACAAAGGTGTGGAGACAGTGAATTTAATTCCTGCTTCAGCGGTCGTTCTTGGAAGTTATGTTATGGCGTCCACGGGGCTTTTACAGCATGATTTGGGAAATGGGCCCAAAGTAAATTCAACTTTTTGTCATGAAGATACAATGGATGATAGTTTTCTATTTCAGGGTCAGCAGCAGAAGGACCCTGTAGTCGATGGCGAGGAAGAAAATATTGATTCGTTGTTGCAGGTACGTATTTATCCAACATGTGCGACTGATATGACTGAAACCACTAATATTATTAGCGGACAGTGTGTGGAATACTGCAACATATCTACGAATGACTTTGAGACTAACAGAAAATGTTATTGTACTGAAGGGCCAAGTCTGAATAATACAGATGATTTGTTTGTTATTAATGAAATTATAGACCCTAATTTTAGGGAAGGTTTGTTAGATATGAATGATATTTTACAGGTTATACAGAGAAATAATATTTTTGAGAATGAACCTGTAATTATTTTTAACAAACATGGGGATTTTAAAGTATATACTTATTCAAGCAGAGAATTAATTATTGAGCATGCTGAATTACTTTCAAAAGGTTTTACCTTTGTACCAAGCAGAAGAGGTACAATTACTGATGTTCTTATTGACTTAAAATTGTTAACTCGGAAGATGAATATTAAGATGCGGGTAACTGGAAATAATGAACAAAATAATGGGGAATTATTTAAACCAAGTAAGTTTAACCCCCCTATTAATATTACTGTGGCCTTATATGAAAAAGCCTGTGAATTAGAAATAAGGGCATTTTTTAAGAAAAGTAAAAAGTATGGTTTAAATGGTGAAAATAATAATTTAAGTGAAGATGAAATGGTTTTATTAAATGAGCTCATCACAGATAAAAATATCCGCTTTATGAAACCTGACAAGGGTAATGGGATTGTAGTCATGGATAAAAATGACTACAGTAATTACATGTTTCAAATGTTGACTGGTGAGGCATATGAAGAAGTTACATTAAATGAGATTCATGTAGCTTTTTCGAAAATAGATTTAATGATAGAAGATATGTTATACCAGGGTCAGATTAATGAAGTGGTATTTAATTACTTGAAAAATGATTTTCCTATGGTGAGCAACATATTTGGCATTCCTAAATTACATAAAGGCTTAAGTAATTTAACTTTTAGGCCAATAGTTGATGGTAAAAGGAATAAGACAGTATTTATTAGTAAGTATCTTGACCATCACCTTCAAAGGGGGCTCACTAAGTTTGACTATATTACAAGGGATTCATGGCATTTCTTGCATAAACTAAATGAGGTAAAAATTGATGCTTCTACTATATTTCTTACTACTGACGTGTGTAATTTATACACAGTAATTCCAAATAACATTGGTCTGGACTGGTTGGGGAGACAATTGAATAAAACTGGGCTTTTTGAACAAGACCAAGTAAATGTTTTTGTAACACTTACGGAAATTGTATTGGATAATAATTTCCTGTTCTTTGAGGGTAGTTATTTTAAACAGGTAACAGGAGTAGCAATGGGGGCACAGCATGTGCCCCCATTTATGCAAATTATGTGATGTCTTATTGTGAGCAGGAGTATGTATTTCAGAGTGATTTCAAACAGTATACTCAGCATTACACAAGATTTCTGGACGATATTTTTATTGTTTGGAATGGAGATAGTAAAAATTTGGAATTATTTTTGAAGTACATTAACAGCACTGTAGAATTTTTAAAATTTACATATACATATAGTTCTACAGAAATATGTTACTTGGACATTCACTTAGTAGTAGATCAAGATAAAAAGAGTCTTACATCTAATATCTATAGGAAGGCCACTTTCTCCAACTCTTATTTGAATTATCAAAGCTGGCACCCTAGCCATCAGAAAAAGGCTATTGTTAAGGGCCAAATAGTTAGGGCTGCCAGAATGACTAATGATTTTCAGAGATTTAAGGATGAATTACATTTTATTATGGAAATGTTTATAAGAAGAGGATATCCGGCTGTTTTAGTTAGTACTATAAAAGAGGAGATTATGGTAAAAAGGGACAAAGGTTTTTATCAACCTATATTAAAGGTTAATACACAAGAAATCAGGGATATTGATTTACAGGCAGTTAATGTGGGAACTGGCAAAAAGAAAAGTAAAGAAAGAGAAAGAAAGATTGTTTGTATTTTATTACTACTTACACCGTAGATACAGAATTTCTGGTTAAGGTTATACGAAGGAACTGGGAACTTTTGAAGTTAGATGTGAATGTTTCCAGCAAAATCAGAACTCCACCCATAAATGTATATAGGAAAGACAGATCTTTTAAAAATCTTTTAGAAAGGAATTATCTTCATAGAGTAGAGTCTTGTAGGGCAGTTGCAAATTTTAGGTGTGGAAGATGTAGTATTTGTAAGCATATCTCCACCACAGGAAATAAAATAGTAGTAGCACATGAAGTTATCTATATTAAGGGACATTTTGATTGTTTTAGAAGGAATGTTGTATATATTGCTAGACGTGACCAATGTCCAGCATTTTATATAGGTAAAATTTGTCGAACATTAAGAGAAAGGATAGGTGAGCATGTTTTAGACATAAGACATATGAAAAATACTAATGCCCTGTATAGACATATTAGACAGCATCCCAAACATGAATTTAAATTTAGTGTGATACAACAAATGATTAAGGATGCTCAAGGATGTGTATTGGATGTCCATTTGGACATTAGTGAAATGAAGTGGCAAATAAGATTAGATGCCACCACCTATCCGGGCATTAATGACAGTATTAGTATCTCCCCTTTGTTAAAGTTAAAACATATTTTAGGATAAAGTTCATGTATAGACCTGGTCCCTTGTAGTATAAGTAACTTTGATCAAGTTTTAAAAGGTTTATTTTTAAAAGGTTTATTTAATCATTTTTAATATTTTTAAACATTATTTTGAATGTTAAGCATGCTTTTATATATTAATATAACTATTTTAAAATTCCCTTTGTTGACCAACTAAATATACGGTTTGTTTTAGACGATATGAAATTTGTGTGAAATATAATTGTTACAGTAAGTATTTGAATTTTATAGTTAAAAACATGGTTCTGGTTGAAAACATTTTTAAGGAGCATGTCTTTTTAATGTTGCTATGGATACCAATGATGTAATTGAATTATTGTTTAATTCATAGGTACTTTTAAAGGGAGTGGGAGTTTGGGCTTACTTGTTCTGATGAAGTCCGTGAATGTAGGACGAAACCTAGGTTAACTTCTTTCAGTGTATTGGTGTACTGTTTTGGTGCAATAAACTTGTCAGTTTTTCTAAAAGAACAGTGTAAGTTCCAGTGTTTGGACTACTCAGGTTTTCCATGGTTGGATTTATGCTTTCCCACTTGTTCAGCTGCATGCAATAAATCCTGCAATTCCTTGTTCTCTGAACATTCAGTATTGGTCAACAATTTCTGTTTAAGCAGTGACATTAAATATTGCTGATATTTAAGCATATGAAACTGACAATTTAAAGCCCTTACAGCCAAGGTAGCAGAAGTGTAGACTTTTTTCCCCCATTTGTCTGGAGCTGTAGAATCCCTATCAGAGGGGACAGGGTTTTTTGCAGTGGAAGCTTTAACCCCTTTGGGACCCTGAGATATAGTTTATGGGTCAGCAGCGGGGTTTTTATATAGGAATTTATGTGAATCCGGGACCCTGTAGTATCTGTCTGGCTTAGCAGGTGCAGGGGGTAAAGAGTCAGGGGACAGGCCAGACTCTGAAAATACATCATCTACAATGTCTAGAACAGGTGGAATAGCAAGGGGTCTGTGCTGAGGAAGCAGCAGAAAGTCTCTGAGCCTTTTCTTAGATTCAGTGTAATCTTGGCTCTCCCAGTGGAAATGCTCCCGCATGGTATGCAGGGTTTCCCCTAAAGAATAATCCTCAGGAGAGGCTGAAGGAATGGATTCTTCAGCATCAGAATCCTCATAGGGAAGCATGGAATAATCTTGTTCAGAAGAGGAATCAGAGGAAATAGAAACCTGATCAGAAGAATCATACTCTGTCTCTTGCCTAGGCCTCTTATCAGGAGGGGGATGGGAGCCCCTGATCAAAGTAATTAGATCTTCGGCCATTTTGAGCATCTGTTTTTTAGGCCTGGAAGTCTGAGTAGGAAAATGCTGTACTTGTTTCTTTGTCTTTAGAGCTGCTTTAGTCTTTGTCTTTGAAGCTGAAGATGGCTTAATATATAGTTGTGTAGGTCTGAAGACACCCTCAGAAGCCGATGCCTGCTCAGCGGCTCCGGACCCATCTGAGGGAATGATTTCCGAGTGTCCAATACCTTGAGTATCCAGAGGCCCAGTCGGCTCCACGTGGGAGACGGAAGCTACCTGTGGCTCTGAGGTAGCGGGCGCCAGGGGCTGCGAAAGTGCCTCACTGAGAACCGGCGACTGGCCTAGCAGAGGCCTCGTCGTCGGTTTTGGACCTCGGATGCCTATCCTTTTCCTTGTCCTTGCGTTTTTTGTATACTTCGGTTGTTGGCTGTTCTGATGGCATTATGTAATTAAATCTTCGGCCAAAGTAATGAAATGCAAAATTGAACCGACACTTAATAATGCGTTGGTTAAATCTAGCACAAAACCGACAGCTAGCAACACTGTGATCAGGGCCTAGGCAAGGAATACAATAAGAGTGAAAATCCTTATGAGGTATTTGCTTCCCATAAGAAATACAATTGTTAACTTTTTCTGACATCGGTCTGGAGCAAGAAAAAAGTTTCCCCAACAGGGTACTTAGCTTTAATGAAGACTTCGGTTCTGAAATTCGGATTTGAAAATCTCAGGAGTTGGCCAACCGGCACTTGCGAACTGCTTTTGCTTCAGGCAACGTGCGGTATGAAAGACTGAAGAAAATGGAGTCAGCTGCATCTTTTATACCCCTGGCGCACTGACGTCAGGGAAGAGGCGACAGCAACCGACGCCGGACCTACACTTTGGAATTCTGGCCGACTGAGGGTAGCCTGCCAGCAGGATAACCCAAGAGTAATGACTGCAACAGTGAAACACGATGAACATCTCCCAATTTCCTCTTCCTTGAACAGCTGAACCACACAGCCAAACAAATATGCATTTTCAACAAAAAAACAATTACAGTGACAGTAAACTGTTAAACATACAAAAAATTATAGGTGCTGTGTTGTTCTAAACCAAGCTTTCAAATCTAATTTGGTTAGCAATACCTAGTTCAATAGTTAAAGAAATCTCGCAGTTTAAAATTCCTTCTTATCTGCTTCAAAAAATAAGTGGTTTATTACCTGATCATAGCTACCTACCTTACTGCCAGGCTGAGTCCCGTTCTGCACTGGTACAGAAATAGGTGGGGTAACCAATGGGATTTGCCCAGGAGTGGTTGTCCGAACAGTGACATGAGATGTTGCCATGGGGACAAGCATCTTTCCTTGCAGCTGGTTAGTAGCAGGAAGGAGGCTTGATGTCTGCACTACCTGGTTGGCGAGAAGCTGTGTGGAATTTATAGGAGACAAAGCTTGAACTGGCGATGCAGACTGGGCTGTTGGAGGAAGGAAAAACATGGAAACAAAATTAAAAAAAAATGTGGTTAAGGTATTAAATGGTTATGCTATGTACTAATGCAATTCCACAGAGATGCAGTACCTAGCAATAAAGTTAAAATCTGAGAATTACACATCACCATCTACTTCTAAATAAACAGCCAAGGACTGCAAAATGTAAAGATACTTGTGACTAACAGCTTCCTGCAAAGTTTCTTTATCCTGTCTACTATGGGTTTGTGAAAATATCATATTAATTCCTTTGCTTTGGCAACAATAAGGATTAATGGCAGAGGATTTTTGTATAACATTGTGACACACACTCTCTTCTCACTGCTGCCATTGCCTCACTTAAAGTCCTGCTAGCCAGGTGTCTAATACAAAAAAAGGTACCAAAAACACATTAAATTAAAAGACAGTGTAATAAGAGTTTCACTTTACAGTGGAGGAAAGTTCAGCTGTGTAGTATCATAACTGTGCAAGTTCAAGTGTAGTTACTGTCATCAATCCAAAAATCTCTACTACTCACAGAGTCTGAAGTCTAGCCTAATTTTCAGAGTTAACCACTTTCCCCTCCATAGGTAGACTGAGACTGTCTTAACTCTGACATCTTCATGTATCTGGTACATAGGTGGCACCTACCCATGCCACCTTTGGCTCTTTCTTGTCCCCAATCAGGGTACAGCCAAACCAACACCATGGGCTACTAGCAAAGCATTTACCTTAGGATGTACTTTGTAATATGGTGAATTCAAGCCTTCTTTATGAAATGGAAGCAAAGAAAAAGAGGGGGGGGGGGTCAGCACCAAGTTGAGCAGTAGTGATTCGTTGTTCCACGTCTGAGGGGAAAAAAAGTAAAAAAAAAAAAATTAAAGGGGTTTGAAAATCATCTGAATGGCACAAAAAAAAATAGAATAAGAGACAGGGTTGATAAAATCATAAAACAAGATCAGCAGAGGTTCCTCACTCATCCAAAAAGGCTTCCCATACATATGTAGTAGTGCCCAGTGAACAGAACCAGCCCCAGACACCAGCAATATGAACATCTGACATGCAGAAGACTGACAAGATGTATGCTGAAGTAAATAAATTAAATGGGACACTAGTACAACACATTAACAGCAAAGGTAAGAGAATGGAATCTGTGGAAAATGCCCTATCTAATCACTCAAATGAAATACCGGCTCTTAAGAAGTTGGAAAATGAACAGACAATACATATGGCAGAGTTAGAGGGATCACAGGGGGATATCGAGGACATGTTACTGGAGCTTGAAAGGCAAGCCTCCTGCCCACCTTAATACTACATGCTAATTATACTCCCAACCTTAACCCTTACTCTACACCTTAACTTAAAACAATAATTCCATAACAATATCACTAAACGGACAAATGAGAGGCTAATGTTATAGAGGGGTTTTAGAGTAAGGATCACAAAAGGAATATGATTACTTTTTGCTATCTTTAGTGGTTCGATATTGTGCATTTTTGATAGTGTGATAATTCAAAGTATTGTGTTGGCTGTTTTATGATGAATTTAATGAAATTTTGATCTACCACACTATATACAAATATATACCACACTACAGACAGACACACACACACACACACACACACACATATAGTAAATAGTTTTGTGTAGAGAATGGGATATATGGCTTTTAGTCTGCCTTGTGCCTTTAACATTCTCACAGCATTCTAGTCAGGAAACTAATTGCATTAGTGAGAAAGTACAGTTGTGTACACTTACCAATGCAGTCATCACCTGTGGGTTATCCCTGCTGTGGTAGCCCTCGTCCAGCCCGAATACCAGAGTCAATGTTTTTCTGCATCAGCTGCTGTCGCTTGTTGACTAACGTCAGGTCGTCAGTGCTATAAAGCAAGGCAGCCAATGCCATTACATCAGTTTTTCTTGCCTTAACCAGTCAGAAGCCCAAGGAAATATGGTAAAGTAATTCTGGTGGCTAAAAGCCACCATAAGAAGCTTATGTCTCCCTAAGGAAAGAGGATATAAGGGGGAAGGAGGGAGGGAAACCAGGACTGCAATAGTGAATACACTTGAACATCTACATTTCTGGTAAGTGTACACAACTACTATGTTCTTCGTGTTTCACTGTTGCAGTCATCACCTGTGGGCGGAATCCCAAAGCTGAGGAGAGGGGTGGAAGGATTAGTTATAGACCTAGGCATGGGTAAGCATGCCCTGCAGAACTGCAGAAGCAAACCCTGCCCTAGCCTTAGAAAAAAGAAGTAGGTGGTAAATAATGCTTTGTAAAGGTATGGAAAGAGGTCCAGGTGGCAGCTTCCAAGATGTCCCTGGTGGGAACTCCTCTGAGGAATTTTGTGGAAGTGGAGGCTGCCCTAGTACAATGGGTACAAACAGACTTGGGGGTGGTATTCCATGTAATCTGTAGCAGAAATGCATACAGTGTGATATCCATTTGGAAATGGTTTGCTTGGAGATGGACTTCCCCTCTGCCCCTGGGGCAAAGCTGACAAGAAGTTGGTCTGTTTTCCTGAAGGGTTTAGTACGGTGCAGGTAGTATCCGAGCTGTCTGTGCACATCTAGTGAGTGCAGAATTCTTTCCCCCTTGTTTTGAGGGTTAGAGAAGAAGGTGGGTAGATGTATGGCCTGGTTGAGAGTCACATTAGATACCACCTTGGGCATAAAGGAGGGCTTAATCCTCAGGGAGACCCTGTCTGCATGGAAAATGATGAAGGTCTCAATTGCCATCAGTGCCTGAAGTTCTGAAACCCTTCTGGCTGAGGTGATAGCTAGTAGGAAAGCAGTCTTCCAGGAGAAGTATTTCAGTTATGCTGAAGCAGCAGGCTCAAAGGATGGTAAGGTCAGCTTTTCCAAAACATAATTCAGGTCCAAGGCTGGCGTGGGTGGCCTTCTGGGAGGTCTGACATTGGAAGCCTCTCTGAGGAATTGTTTAATCAAAGGATGTGAGAACAGGATCTGGTCTGTATCGAAATGAGCTGAAATGGCTGAGGCGTGGATTTTAATAGAAAAGAAGGAGAGGCCACTATGGAGTAACTATGCTAGACAGTCCAGGATAAGAAGGATGGAAGGTTGTGAGGAACTGCCCCCTCTGGACTGGCTCCAGGAGCAGAATCATTTCCTTTTCCCTGCACAAGATTTTCTGGTGCTAGGCCTTCTGGCCTCTGTGATAATGTCTAGAACCTGTTTGATTAACAGGGGCCCCTTGTTTGCTTTTAGAGTATTAGCCATGCTGACAGTTTGATAGTCTGCAAGTCTGGGTGCATTATCCCCCCCCCCCCACACACACACACCTGAGTCAAGAGGTCTGAGATCAGGGGAAGCTGCCTGGTAGGCTGCGCAGTAAGGGGTACCAATGCTGTCTGGGCCAATCTGGAGCAATGAGTATGGCCTTTGGTCTCTCCTCCTTTATCTTGATCAGTACCTTGGGAATAAGAGACAGAGGAAAAGAATGCGTACACAAAGAGGGAGTTCCAGGGGAAGGTCAAAGCATCCACTTTCCACGCTAGGTGGTGATACTCCCTGGTACAGAATCTTTTTAGCTGGTGGTTGAGGTGCGAAGCAAAGAGATCCAACTCCGGAGTTCTCCACTCCTGAGTGATTTGCAAAAAGATTTTTCTGTGGAGCTGCCATTTGTGGGAGTCCAATAAGTTTCTGCTTAAGTGGTCTGCCAGGGTGTTGTTGATCACTGGTAGGTACTGGGCTATTAGGTGTAATCCCATGGAGGAGGCTGTCAGCCAGAAGTTCATGGCAGGCCTGCACAAAGGGTAAGATTGGGTCCCTCCCTGTTTGTTGATGTACCACATTACTGTGGTGTTGTCTGTTTTGGTAAGGAGAACCCCTGGCCTGAGATGGGGTTTGAAGGATGTCAGAGCCTTTTGTACTGCCATCATTTCCTTCTAGTTGATGTGTAAGGTAAGGTGCTGGACATCCCAAAGACCTCAGGTGCACCTGCCTGCTAGGTGAGTGCCCCAAGCAATGTCTGAGGCATCGGTGGTGATGGTCTGCCCGGTAGGGTGGAGGATGAAGGGAAGACCCTTGTTCTTGGCACAGGCCCCTGCCCACCAGAGAAACTCGGCCCTTATACAGGGGATCAGAGGGAGAGAGGTCTCTAGAGGCTGTGAGTACTGACACCAAAGGTTCTTTAGATACCACTAAAGCTTTCTCATGTGAAGCTTGGCCAGAGGAATTAGAAGGATGCAAGATGCCATGTACCCCAAAGCTTGCATGAACTTCCTTGCCGTGAAGTGACTTCTGGAAGCCAGCTGGGAAAAGTAGAGAGGCAGGAAGATCTGCTTTTCCAAGGATAGGAAGGCCATTTGGGATGCTGTGTCCATCAGTGCTCCCAAAAAAATGATCCTCCTGGAGGGTATTTGCTTTGATTTCTTCTCATTGATGGAGAACCCTAAGGAACCTAGAAGGGTTATGACAAAGAGGAGGTCCTGGAGCAGATTTTCTTTGCACTCTCCCTGAATGAGGCAGTCATCCAGATATGGGTAAATCTGTATATTTCTCTGTCTGCAAAATGCTATGGCCGGGCTAAGCATTTGGTGAATACCCTGGGAGCAGCAGATAAGCCAAAGGGTAGCGCAGAGGACTGAAACTGCTCTGAGCCTGCTGTGGTGCGCAGGAATTTCCTGCAGGATTTCCTTATGGGGATGTGGAGGCAGGCATCTTTTAGGTCTAGGGTCACTACCTAGGCATTTTTTTGTCAGCATAGGCAAAAGTTAGCATTTTGAACTTGGGGACCACCAGGTAGGTGTTCAGAATGGATAGGCCCAGGATGGGGTGCCAAGTGCCCTCTTTTCTGGGAACAAGGAACAGTCTGAAATAAAAGCCTTTGCCTGTTTGATCTGCAGGAACAAGTTCTTCTGCCCCCTGGGATGTGAGAGTTTGGACTTGTTTCAATACCTCTGCCCACTGATTTGGAGCTAAGTCTGGATACCCTCTTAGAATTGGGAGTTCGTTGAAAGTGAATTTCTATCCCTGCAAAATGATCTTTAAGACCCATTAGTCCTTTGTTACAGAAAGCCAATTTTCTTTGCAAAAGGAGAGCTTTCCTCCTAGCTTTTGGTGAGTGAAAGGAGGGCAGAGGAGGGAGAGGGAGTCAATGACAGTTTTTGCCATAGAAGGATGGCTTGAACTCCCTGCGTTTGGAGCAGAAGTGGTCCACTGTTTGGTTCTCTGCTGTCTCTGGGATAGGGGCCTGGGTGGCCTGTCCCTGCGGGGCTTACCTTGCCCCTGTCTGCTAGGTGCAGGAAAGAACCAGTGCTTAGAGGAAAAATTCCTGCTGAACCTAGGAGGTTGAACCTGAAAGGAATCTTTTACTGTTTGCACAGATTTTGCTTTGTCTTCCATCTTTTTAAGCACCTCTTCTGCTTTTACTCTAAACAAGCAGTCCTTATCCAAGGATGCATCAATTAACTTAGACTTGACATGATCAGGGAGAGGTTGTTCCTTTAACCATGCATGTCTCCTAATGACAGATCCTGACACTGCTGCCTTGCTTGAGGCTTCTAGGGCATCATATCTACAGTGTAATGAGTGTTTGGCCACTTGACAAGTAGAGTGCAGTAAATCTGCTAACTCTTTTGAATTGGCACAGTCAGGAAAGGTAGAAATCTTTTGCTTTAATAGTTCCAAAGTATGTTGTTGATATTTTAACATATCGAACTGATAGTTGAGTGCTTTGACAGCTAAGGTTGCAGAGGTGTATACTTTTTTATCCCATCTGTCCAGAGCTCTGGAATCCTTGTCAGAAGGAATAGGATTCTTTGGAGAACTAGCCTTAGCTCCTTTAGGTCCCTGTGTAATGACCTCCTGGTCTGCAGCAGGATTTCTGTACAGGTATTTGTGAGAATCTGATACTCTGTAATACCTGTCAGGTTTACTGGGAGCAGGTGGGAGGGCATCAGGGGCTAAGCTAGCTTCATGGAAAACATCATCCAGCACTTCTAAGATAGGGGGGATGGCCAGGGGTCTGTGCTGGGACAGGTCAAGAAACTCTTAGTCTTTTCTTAGACTGAAGGAAGTCCTGAGATTCTCAGTGGAAATGTTCCCTGAGGGTGTGAAGGGTTTCCCCAAAGGAAAGGTCTTCTGGTGGGGAGGCAGAAGGAATGGATTCCTCTGCATCTGAATCCTCATAAGCAGTCAGAGGTTGTTGTTTCTCTTCAAAATCTGAGTAAATAGATTCCTCAGAATCCTGCTCTGTCATTAATGCAGGAGAAGGGTGTATTTTCCTTGTAGAAGTTCTGGCCTGACTACCCCTGATAAGGGAGATAAGATCCTATGCCATCTTAAGCATTTGGGCTTGGGGTGGTGGAGCAGGAATAAGATGGTGGCTAGAGGTAGACATTCTAGGAGTGGCCTGGCTTCACGGCCTAAGAGTATCCAGCGGTCTGAGAGAAATGGTAGTCAGATGAGAAGACGTCGTTTTTTGTCCAGAATCAGTAGTGCGAAAGGCCTCCTCGGAAGCCGGTGCCTGTGTAGCGGCTCCAGCCCCAACCGAGGCAGAGACAACCAAAGGCTTGGAGGATGAAGAAGATTTCTGCGGAATACTGGACTCTGACTGGGTCTCAGTAGAGGCCTGGGTAGATATCATATCGGGCATCAGGGGCTGCAAAAGCACCTCACTGAATTCCGAAGAACTGACGACCTGCTTAGCGGTAGCGTCGTCGGAAGGCTTAGCCTTGTGTGGTCTGTCTCTATCTTTATCTCTACATTTTTTCGGAATGTCTACAGATTGTTGGGTGACGGATGCCATTTCGGAATGCGAAGACGGAAGACGAAAGACGAAAATACCTGGCTACAATAAGAGCTCTACGATGAATGGTTTTCGCGTTAAAGAGGGCAAAGATCCAGCAGCGGGGGATGTCATGGTCTGGGCCTAAAGAAGTGATGCAGTATGAATGGAAGTCTCGGTGTAGGATCTGCTTTCCACAGGTGGGACAATTGTCAACTTTTTCGGACATTGGTTAGTGCAAGAAAAAAGGATCCCCGATGGGGTACTTAACTTTAGACGTTTTCAGCTGTAATTCCAGCTCTGGTTGAGACCGACCGGCACACTTGCGAACTGCTTCTGCTACGCGCTCCACAGCAAGAAAGACTGGTGTAATGACGTCAGATGCCTTGATTTACAGCACTGATGACCTGACGTCAGTCAACAAGCGACAGCAGCCGACGCAGAAAAACACTGACTCTGGTATTCGGGGCCGGCCGAGGGCTACCACAGCAGGAATAACCCACAGGTGATGACTGCAACAGTGAAACACAAAGAACATTAATGAAAAGATGACTGCCAATTAAGGCTGTATAAAAGGATGGAGCCTGGAAGACTTATGACAGAAAGTTGGTCCTCAGTCAGATGTTCACCATGGTTCAAAACATGAGCTCTGAATGAAGAATCTTGGCTTCTTGAGTTTGATGGTCCAGTTAGGGCTTATTGTGGACTTAACTGAGACAAGTCCAGCCAAAGGTTTTTGCTTGTGGAGCTGAAAGAAATGCCTGGCAAGGCCTGAAGCTGTACTATCTTAAAACACCATTTTTGCAGAAGCTGCATGAGAATAAACTTGTGTTAGTAGAGATAACCTTAGAGACTGTAAATTTTAATAAAGGTACAGTAAATACAGTACAGAACTGTGAATGCTTTATTTTGGAAAGGCAGGTGAAATATTCTTCGGTTAACAAACCTGTATATTTTCTTATGCATTTCTACCACTGGTGTGTCTGAAGGACTCAACCTATATACTTTCCAAGATAATGGGTGTGACAAAACAATTATCTGATACAGTCTTTGTGCACAGCAAAAAATAAATAACTCACCTGGATCCTTGATGTGTTATCACAAACATCCTTGATGATCACTAAAGTTACTAAAATCTACTAAATCTGCCTCATTTGCACAACTCACTAAAAACTAAACCAGAAATCTGCAAACTGCGTATGCAAAGTACAGACACATACTCAACAGCTCATCTCACCTAAAACACCCAAATCTCCATTTAGTTTAAAACAAAGCAAAACAAGGGCCACATTTCTCATTCACATTAATGTACACAGCACACACAGAATACATACCAATAAGTCCCACAGAATCAACAGCAGCCACCTAAATCAAACTCGGTTAAGTGAAATTAATCATTAAAAAAGAACAAAAAACAAAATAAAACACTGCCTACAGCTAAGCAATAAGAAAACAGCAGTGCTGGCAACACAGGCTCCATTCTATATAAACTATGCTCAACTAAAACTGAGCAGAACAAAAAGTACAGCTGTTTGCACTTACCATAAATGTAGATGTTCGAGTGTATTCACTGTTGCAGTCATCACACTTGGGTTATCTGCCTGGAGGGAGCCCTCTATCGGCCTGAATACCAGAGACTTAGTATTTCTGCGTCGGCTGCTGTCGCTTCAGGACTGACATCGGGTTGTCAGGGGTATAAAAACAGGCAGCTGAAGCCATTACATCAGTTTTTCTTGCCCCAAATGTCAGGAGCCCACAAATAGGGAGCTAGGTTATGATGGAAAAACACCACCAGCAAAAAGTAAACACCAACAGCCCAGTAAGGGGTGCGTAAGGGAGAAAGAGAAGTAGAGAGAGAGAGAGAGATGCAAGGGGGCTGAAGGGTGGAAAACCAGGACTGCAACAGTGAATATACTCGAACATCTACATTTACGGTACGTGTAGACAACTGTACTATGTTCTTCGTGTTTCACTGTTGCAGTCATCACACTTGGGTTGATTCCCAAAGCTGAAGAATAGGTGGAGGCAGTCAAGAAGAGTTGGGGCTGGCTAGAATGCCCTGCAGGACTGCTGAAGCAAACCCCACCCTGGATTTGGAAAAGATAGGCAGGTGGTAATGCTTGGTGAAGGTGTGAACAGAACTCCAAGTAGCAGCTTCCAGAATGTCCCTGGTAGGGACTCCTCTGAGAAAAGCTGTAGAGTTTGAAGTTGGAATGCGTTGTAACAGAAATGGATACAATGTGCTATCCATTTGGAGATGGTTTGTTTTGATATGGCCTTGCCCTCTACCCCTGGTGTAAAGCTGACTAGTAACTGGTCAGATTTCCTGAAGGGCTTCTACCAAGGTAGAATCTGAGCTGTCTGTGCACGTCTAAAGAGTGCAGGATCCCTTCCCCCCTTATTTTGAGGATTAGGAAAGAAGGTGGCAAATGGATAGATTGGTTGAGAGCCACACTGGATAATACTCTGGGCATAAAAGAAGGGTTAGTCCTGAGGGATACCCTGTCAGCATGAAAAATAATGAAGGGTTCCACAGCCATAAGTGCTTGTAGCTCAGACACTCGTCTAGCCGAGGTGATGGCCAGAAGCAAGGCTGTTTTCCAAGAGAGAAATTTCAACTCTGCTGATGCTGCAGGCTCAAAGGGGGGTAACGTGAGCTTTTCCAGCACAAAGTTAAGGTCCGAAGCAGGGGTGGGGGCTTTTGTTGGTGGCCTGAAGTTGTTAGCCCCTCTCAGGAACTGTTTGATGAGAGGATGAGAGAAGAGAGGTGGCTCAGTACTGTAATGAGCAGAGATGGCAGAGGCATGGATCTTAATGGAAGAGAAGGCTAGGCCTCTGTGTAGTAGGTCTGCTAGGTAGTCCAGGATGAGAGGTAAGGAGGGCTGTGCTGTATCTGCTCCTTTAGAGAGAATCCTGGAACAATACCATTTCCACTTATCAGCATAGGATTTCCTAGTACTGGGTTGTCTGGCTTCACAAATGACATCCAGCACCTGCTTGCTTAGGCTGGCCAGTGGAAGAGAGTTCAAGGAATGAGCCAGGCTTCAAGGTTCAATGTTTGCAGTTGTGGATGCAAGAGCTGTCCCTCCTGCTGAGTGAGGAGGGTTGGGATCTGAGGAAGGTGCCATGGTGGCACTGGTGACAGACTGCGCAGAAGTGGGTACCAGTGTTGGCATGGCCAGTCTGGGGCAATCAGGATTGCCCTTGGTTTAGTCCAACCTTATCTTGAGTAGCACTCTTGTAAAAAGAGCCAGAGGGGGAAATGCATAGATTGAGAGGTTTACCCACTGGAAGGAAAGGGCATCCACTTTACAGGCCTTGCTGTGAGGTACCCTGGTGCAGAATTTGCTGAGCTGGTGATTGTAGGGGGAGGCAAACAGGTCCACCTTCGGAGTACCCCATTTCTGGGTTAGAAGGCTGAAGGTGTAGAGGTCTAATTGTAACTCGTGTGGGTCTAGGAGATTTCTGCTTAAGTAGTCTGCCAGAGAATTTAGTTTGCCTGGCAGGAATTGAGCTTGCAGGTGAATTTGCATAGCCAAGGCTGTGTTCCACAAGGTCATGGCTAGCCTGCACAGTGGGTAAGAGTGGGATCCCCCCACTGTGGTGTTGTCATTTTTTATCAGAAGGGGCCCTGGTGAGAGTAGGAATCGGAAAGCTGTCAGAACAGCTTAACAGCTAGCATTTCTTTTTGGTTGATGTGCAGGTCAATTTGGTTTGGGCTGAAGTGGCCCTGAATGCAGCGGCTGTCCAGATGTGCACCCCAGGCATAGTCTGATGTGTCTGTGGTTACGGTCTGTGTGGCGTGGGGTTGTGTAAAGGGAAGTCCCTTGTTGTGGTTGCATGCTGCTGCCCACCAAAGAAACTCTGTCCTGAGACAAGGTATGATAGGTATAGTTTCCAGGTCCTGAGAATGTTGGCACCAAAGACTTAAGTTCCTCATATGCAGTCTGGCATATGGAATCAGTAGAATGCAGGAGGCCATGAACCCTAGAGCCTGCAGGATTTTCCTTGCAGATAGCTGGGTTCTGGTGGCCATTTGAGTGAAGTAGCCTGTCAGATAGGCTTGTTTTTCTTAAGGAAGGAATGCCATCTGGGATGCTGTGTCCAAGCTTGCTCCCAGGAATACAATTTTTTGACTGGGGACTAGTTTTAATTTCTTTTCGTTGATAGTGTACCCCAGGGAGGTTAGAAGGTCCTTTACAAATGGCAGGTGCTGCAACAGCTTTTCCTGTCTGCCTGAATCAGGCAATCGTCCAAGTAAGGGTAAATTTGAATCTGTCTCTGTCTGCAATAGGCAATGGCTAGAGCCAGGCAAGGCATTTTTTGAAGACACTGGGAGCAGTGGATAAGCCAAAGAGAAGTGCAGAGAACTGATAACGCATAGATCCTGCCCAGAAATGCAGATATTTCCTGCATGAGTCCCTGATAGGGATGTGCAGATAGGCTTCCTTTAGGTCTAGGGTGGCTAACCAGGCATCTTTTGACAGCATAGGGAGAAGCTGCTGTAGGGTGAGCATTTTGAATTTTGTTACAACCAGGAATGTGTTTAGAATGGAAAGGTCTAAGATTGGGTGCCAGGTGCACTCTTTTCTGGGTACCAGGAAAAGTCTGGAATACAAACCTTGGCCTATCTGTTCTGCAGGAACAGGCTGAATTGCCCTTATGGAGAGCAGGGATTGAACTTGGTTTTGTGCCTCTGCCCACTGGTTTGGTGGAAAATCTGGGAACCCTTTTGGGGGTGGCAGTGTGTGGAAGTAAAATTTGTACCCCTGGGATACTATATTGAGGACCCATTGATCGCTGATGATGGGAGGTCCAGTTTTTTGCATGGTGGGCAAGTTTTCCTCCTAGGAGCATGAGAAAATGGGCAGAGGTGAGGAGAGGAGTTGAGAAGTCATTGTGAATTCTTTCTGTAAGGGGGTGACTTAGCACTCCCTGTTTTAGAAGTGGAGGTACTCCATTGCTTAGATCTCTGCATACCCTGAGACTGTAGTCTGGGGGGGGTCTGCTTCCCCTGGGTCTAGTTTGAGATGGCCTTGAGGGGGCTGGAAAGGACCAATGCTTTGAGGGGCAATGCCTACTGAATCTTGGAGGCTACACTTGCAAAAAATCTTTGACTGTCTGCATAGACTTAGCCTTTTCTTCCATCTTTTTTAGAATCTCTTCTGCTTTGGTGCCAAACAGAGTGTCCTTGTTCAAAGGAGCATCCAGTAATTTTGATTTGACATGGTCTGGCATGGTCTGCTCCTCAAGCCAAGCATGCCTTCTAAGTACAGAACCTGTGACTGCTGCTCTGTAAGATGCTTCTAGGGCATCAAACCCACATTGCAGGGTATGTTTGCTGACTTGGCTTGCAGAATTAATAAGCTCCTGTACATCTTTATTTTCTGCACAGTCAGGAAAAGTAGTTAATTTTTGCTTAATAAGTTCCATAGTATGTTGCTGGTATTTCAGCATGCGGAACTGAACATTCAATGCTCTAATAGTGAGAGTTGCAGAGGTATATACTTTCTTACCCCATATGTCTAAAGCAATGGAATCCCTGTCCGAAGGGGTGGGATTCTTAGCTGCAGTTGCTTTTATTACTTTAGGCCCTTGAGAGATGACCTCTGGGTCAGCAGTAGGATTTTTGAAAAGAAATTTGTGAGAGTCAGGAACTCTGTAGGACTTGTCTGGTTTCCTTGGAGCATGGGGTAAAGTATCAGGAGTTAGACTGGATTCCATGAAGACATCATCCGCAATATCCAAAACAGGAGGGATAGCTAAGGGTCTGTGCTGTGTTAAGTCTAAAAATTCCTTGAGTCTCTTTTTTTGACTGATAATCCGGGCATTCCCAGTGGAAATGTTCTGTCAAAGTATGTAGGGTTTCACCAAAGGAAAAATCCTCTAGAGGGGAAGCAGAAGGAATGGATTCTTCTGCATCAGAATCCTCATAGGCAGATAAAGGCATGTCTTCATATTCTGAAACATCAGAGTCATCGGACTCTTGGTCAGTCAAAGCTGCTGGGGATAGGTCTCTTTCTTTTAGCAGGGGAAGGCTGGCTTCCCCTAATCAGCATGATCAGGTTTTCTGCCATTTTAAGCATTTGTGATTGTGGCAAGGAAGCAGGCGCTTCAGTTTGGCTCGTCATTCTTTTCAGGCGTAGCTCGTACTCTTGGCCTTAGAAACTCGGTAGTTTTACAGAGAACTGAAGACTTGAAAGAAGTCATCGATTTGTGTTGAATATCGTTAATGCGAAGAACTTCCTTAGAAGCCGGTGCCTGCACAGTGGTTCTGGAGGCATCCACGGTAGAGACATCCGCAGGTTCCATAGTCAAAGAAGAGTCTTGTGGTATACCGGACTCTGAACGGGTCTCGGTAGAGGCCTGCGAATCCATTGAAGCAGGCATCAGGGGCTGTGAAAGCGCTTCATTGAGTACCGGCGAACTGGCGACTAGCTTAACGGAAGCGTCATCGGCAGTTTTGGACCTGTGCAGTCTGTCTCTGCCTTTATCCTTACATTGTTTCAGAAGATCAGTAGTCAGATGGCTTAACGAAGCCATTTTGGAATACGGAGATCGAGAACGAAAATATTTAGCTACAATAAGGGCCTGACGAAACGTACGGGCGTTGAACAAAGCACAAAACTGACAGCGATGTACGTCATGGTCTGGGCCTAAACAGGTGACACAGTAAGAATGGAAATCTCGGTGTTGTATTTGCTTTCCACAGGCGAGATAATTGTTAACTTTTTCTGATATCGGTTAGAGCAAGAAATAGGGTCCCCAATGGGGTACTTAGGTTTAGAAGACTTCAGAATTATTCAATTTGGAACGAAAACTCAGGTAGCAGCCGACCAGCACTCATGCAAACTGCTTCGGGGCTCCTCGGCAAGAAAGACTGATGTAATGGCATCGGCTGCCTGTTTTTATATCCCCGACGACTTGACGTCACTTCTGAAGCGACAGCAACCAACGCAGAAATAGTAAGTCTCTGGTATTCGGGCCGACTGAGGGCTACCTGCAGGCAGATAACTTAAGTGTGATGACTGCAACAGTGAAACACAAAGAACATCTAAAAAAATCCTGGAGTCCAAGATGGCTGCACACTGATCAACAGCTTAATTCACCCCTCTCAGTGTGAAAAAAGAAAATGAGGAATAACAGCCAGTAATTGTGTCAGCTTGAGTAAAATTCAGTTACTGGCTCAGCAAAGTAATTTAGAAAACTTGAAAGAAAATCACACAAAACAACTGAAGAGAAAACACTGCCTAGGAGGAATCCTGCAACTGTTCAGAAAAAGCAGTTCAAGTTTCTGCTTTGGTATAACAGATGACCTTCAGTAATTTAGAGGAAAATAAATCAAATGTACTCAGAGGTGATTAAAATAAACGAAACATTGAAGGACTATATCAACTCAAATAACAAAAGACTGGAAATAACATAAGAAGCTTTAACTAGCTATTCAGATGAACTTATAAAACTGCAAAAATCAGAGGCTAAAATGAAGAAAAGACTAACCAAGTATTAGACTTCTCAAGAAGAAATGTCTCACAAAATGGTAGGGTTAGAAGACAGAATTTACAGATAAAACCTAAGACTTTCTGTTTTGCCAGAGAAATGGAAAGAAACATACTGTTTTAATTTTATGAAAGCATGTGAGAAACTGGACTAGTATTCCTAAGCAGGATTTTATTTTTAACAGAAAGGGCACATCAAGTGTATGTTCCAAACATGGCAATGAGAAAACAGTCAAGACCTGTATTAGCAAAGATGAATCACACCAGGAGAAAGAGTTGATTCTGACTGAAACTGTGGCAGAAGGGAAATTAATTAAACATTGGAGACAGCAGTGTGTGAAAAACGATTATTTGCTGTACACCAGACAGAAAAGAAGCAAATTTAAGTTAGCAATCAGGGAATGTTGACAGGCGGATGTGAGGTTCAAGCTGTTGTATCAAGCTGTCTGCAGAATTTTTTTTTTCCTGGAGGATTAAATTGATTTTTATGCAGATCAGGCTAAGGAGGAAACAGAAAAGTTTATCCAACAAAAAGTGGGCCAGCAAACAGAAGGGGGCTCTGCTTCTCATTGTTGTGACAATAAAGCTCATAGTGAGACTTTGTGAAACTTTTTCCAATATTCCAAAGAAAAATGCTTGAGAGATGGAAAAATGCAGAGTAGTTAACTGGAAGAATCAAGAGTATCTTGGAGTTGAACCAGAGTCTGGTGTTGGGAGATGGGGATAAACAGGAAGAAGACCAGCAACACTGAAATTAGTGAATAAATGGGTGACTATAAAGCATCAATCACATTTGTGAAATATGGATTTGCAAGAAAAAGTGGAGGAGAAAGACTGAACTTTTGCTGACTTTGTTAAACTTGTGGGTGGGCTGTAAAGCATACACCTCACTTTATATCATTAATGTTTAGAAGGACACTAAAAGGAGAAAAGGTAACTAAGTAAAAGAAATTTTGTTAATAGTATTTGCATAAAACATTTTAAGATATAAACTGCATGTTATATTTAATAAATAGCTTTGTGTACAGTTTATTCAGATATAATTTTAAATGTGGGAGGGGAGTCTTTTCAGTGACTGTTGCACATGTTAAAGAAATTAGTGTAAACAATTACTTTTTTAGTTGTACGAAATATATGACTTACAGTATAACAAATGAAGAAAGGTTTGACAAAAGCAAGTTTAATTTTAACATACTGTGATCTTGAACTGCTGGGGTGGGGTGTGGTGCAGAAGTACACCAATTGTATTACCTGTACAATTATGATAGTTTATTTTGTTTTTACAGGGTTGAAATTCCAGACAAATGCCCTTGGCTTAAGCTAAAGACAGGTGTTTTTTCCAATCATGTAGGCTTGGAAAGTGGGACAAAATTATGAAAGCCATGAAAAATGCTAACTTTCTTACATCTGCAAAGACATTAGCTCGTCTTTTTTTTTCCATTAGCAAATATTCAGTGGGAGACAAGAAGTCTGCAGCAGAAAGCAGCTGTGCATTCTGTTCTGAGTGAAATAAATGCAATCTCTAGATTGAAGTTCAAATGAAGTCTTGGCCTCTTCCTATTCTATTACCTTTCCCAAGTTTTTAGCTACTTTGCCAGTTTTCTCCAGTAATTCCCACCCCCCTTCTTGCCTATTCTCTGTGCCCCTAACTACCATAATTCCAAATGGCAGAATCTCTTTTCTTCGTTCTAGTGTTGGCATAACTCTTAGAATACTTTCTGCTACTTTATAATATTATATATGGTTACTGTTACTCTCCTTAAAGATCTGCATCCAAAATCCCAGTCTCTCATATTTCTTGAGCTTCCCACGGTTTCATTATCATCCTTTTCCATTTTGAATTATAGCTTTCTGCTTGTGCTATGTATAGGAGCCTTAACTATATAGCTCTGAAATACCCCTTCAAATCAGGTAATCCCACACCATCTTGTTCTACTGGAAGGATAAACTTATCCCACTTGACTCTTGCCCTCTTCCCCCCAGATAAATTTATTCAACTCTTTCTTATTTGCTATTTACAATTTCTCCTCTTGTTGATAAAAAGTATGCCTGACCTGTGAATAAAACTAAAGGGACTAAAATCATTTTCACTGCTTGTATCTTGTTATCTATATCCATAAAAAGAGCATCCAATTTCTCAGTTTTTTGTATTAACTTTTGTTTAGTTTTCATTAGCTGCTATAACAGAATCATTTTTAATCCATACTCCTAAATACTTCATTCTATCATATCCCCATAAATATGGCTATTGCTGAACCAATTTTTGTGTGGATACACAGTTTACAGCTATAGCATTTTTTTTATCTTCATTAATTTTGTACCCCGAAAAAGACAAGATACTGTCTCAGAATGCTCCACAACACTGAAATGTGCTTTTCTGGTTACATTGGGTACAAAATAATATCATCTGCATATAAAGCCAACTTTTCTTGATTACCATACCAAATTATATACTTAAATTTCCGTGTTCCCTATTTTCTTTGTCAATGGCTCTACACATAACATACATAACACAGGGGTTTCCTCTGTTCAAACCAAACCTATCAGAGAGGCAATCCCCTCAACTTTAATTTTCATCCCCGATCTCTCATATATCCTCCTAATTAACCTTATTATTTTGTCAGTGGATGCAAATGCTTCCACTGCCCTACTCATAAAAACCCAGCTTACTCTGTGGAATGCTTTCTCTGTATCAGGAACCACCAACAACACTGATATTTTCTTACATTCTGCTTCTCTCTGGATCATCACTATTCTATTAATGTTGTCAAATGTTTGACTCCCCTCCACAAAATTACACTAATCAATATCGATCAATTTTGGCATCCCTTTTGCCATTCTTTTAGCCATTACTGACATAAACACTTTATAAGCATGGTTTAGAAGGGAAATTGGCCTAAACTGCAGAATAGAGAGAATATGAACCTATGAACCTAAACGAAGCTGGACCTGATAGGTTGTTTGGTATTATAGCCACCACAGCTTTCTTCCAGGATGTTGGTGCTTTTCCTCCTTTTAAAATATCCAGCTCTTTATCACTTTCTTCTCTCCTAGCTTCTAAACTTCAACTGGAATACCATCTATTCCTAGAGACTTTCCTGTAGATTGGTTATACATCACCAATGCTTCCATATGCATTTCTATTTGTACTTTTTTCTAAATTTCCACATTTCTCAGTTTTATACAGATTTTCATAACATTTCTGAAATATTTTCAATACCTCTACAGGATCTCTGGTTATTTTCCTTGCTATAGGCTCCCTAAGCTTGGCAACAACCCTTTGTACTTTCTACTGCCTGAGCTGTTGTGCTAAAAGGTTTTGTGCTCTGGAGTTAACAGTTACTTAACAGCAATCTTTGTAAACTCATTCATATTATCGAGGTAATCTCTTACTTTCTCTATAGCACTCTGCACTTGAGCCTCTTCTTGTTCTGTGAGAATCTCCCTATTCTGCAGTACTTTTAAACTTTCTCAGTGCATCTAAATAATTCCTGTTACTTCTTAACCATATTTCTTTTTCTTTTACTTCTACCCCAATTTTAAACTCCATTTTCATTTTATTCCACCCCTTAGTATATTTCTGCAGAAATTTCTATTTTCCCGTAATAATTCTCACTACCCATTTCTTAAATTCCTCTCTGTTTAACAGATAGGTAGGGAAGTGCCAGTGCTCTACTCCACCTTAGTAATGGGTGCTAACCCTAACGTTGCCCCTTCCCCAACCCTACACCTTAACGTCATTAAAACTTTCCCGTAACACTGCCACTACACAAGACAGACAGACACACCAACATGCACAAACACACACAAACAGCACTACATCTATCCCTTAACCTAACCCTTACCCTAAAATACGCAAACTCGCACACAAACACACGACACCCATCTTTCACTCATCCCTGACCCTAACTCACACATGGTCTCAGCCGCCCAACCCCACTTACCTGTATCAACCTGCCATACCATCAACATATCCACCATTCAGCCATCCATGCTGTCGACATTAAATCACACCCCTGTGTTTGTCGAACAAATGTACGTTTGGTCAAACACAGGGGAACCCAACATCATCCCACTTTTTCTGATTTTCTACATGGGGTCAGGGTGTAGCATCAATCTCTCTCAATTCAATACCACTCTCCTACTTTCTTTGACAGTCACATGTCTTTTCAGCTTCCTTGGTATTTTTGTATGATACCCTAACCCTGACACACTGTGCCAGTTGGCTGCAGCCCTTCTGATTCAAGCCTCATTCGGTCTTCCTTTCTCCTCACCCACCCCCTCCAGGTACCTGAAGCCATTAACCTGTCCCATTATTTTCTCTTCTTTCTCAATTTTCAACCTCTGATTCCCCCATTTACTGCCATGGCAACTGTCTTGTCTGTACTCAAGTTTCATGCCCCGGGCTTAGAATTTTGCATTCCACTCCCCCGTCATTTGTTGAAGTTCCTTTTCAGTGTCTGCTTGTAGTGCCACATGATCTGAATACAGCAGGTCTATTGCTTTATCCCCTAGAGCCTGTTTACTGATATAAATAAACACTAGTATGAACAGTTGTGTACTCAGAGATTAAGCTTGTTGCACATCCACTCCCATGAAGAACCCCCTTCTGTGAGTTCAAAGACTGTTTGTACTTGTATCCTTCAGAGAGTTGTAGTGACTTGAATCTGGTTTCATTTTCTGCAATACCAATTCCACAAATTAGTAAGATGCTCCCGCAAAAACTTCCTCTGGTTCAGGAGTACCAGGTCCCTGGGAAGACTTGCTTGAACCTGCTGTTCCTAACTACCTTTTTTTCCCAAACAAAGACTGAAAGGAAAGGTAGTTCTCAAAGAAACTGGGGGGGGGGGACTGCCTAACTGGAACCAGTCTTCCTGAGTCTGTCATTACTGGAGTGGCCATCTGCTCTTTTGCATCATTTTTGAGGAGCCCCTTTCACTCAGCACTTTTGTGATACTGGTACTTTATCTGTGTTTCTTATGAGATGTTTTTCCCCTGGATGTATCCGACTGCTTGATGGTTTCTAACTTTTTTTCAAGCCAAACACATGCAAATTGTGGCATCTCTATTTCTAGCGGTAAGAACTGCACATTTTAAAGTCAACTGTGAAGTGACACTCTACCAAGCAGAATAAACAATTTTACATGACAGCCATTGTACAGGATCTGGTGCCCACAACTACAAATGACCATTTGGCCTACAAGAGGCACGCCCAAAGACAAGCAGTTTCCCACATATTTGTCATCAGGAAAAAATACTACAAAACTGAACACTGTTGCTAGTGCAGGGTGAATAGGGTAGCTGTCCCTGGTGCAGTCTGTTAGCGAGCACATTTGACATGGCAGACTTGTTGCTGATCAGGCATGAGAGCAATATATTTTAGTAGCCATGGTTGATATAGCTGTTGCTTAAATAAACTGTCTTGCTAACATTTGCATTGTGTGTGTTACTAACTGCTCCTTCCTACAGTTAGGAGTTTTCTTGGTCCTCAACTTTGGTACAGAACCTTTTTTTTTTTTTGGTTGGCGACTCACAGTTGGGGGGGGGGGGGGGGGGGCACCACCCTGGAGAATGCCTTGGACACCAATTTACTTAGCTACTGTTCTGACTAAACTAACAATTTTTTGAACAGATGAAATAAAAAAAGAAAAATATTTCCCTAATGTGGCACTTTTCTGTCAAGGAATCAGAAAAAGAGGAGCTGTGGGACCAAGTCTGGACAGAGCAATGTTTGTGTTTCCTTACCAAGATGAACATATACCTGCAGCAACAAAGGAATGAAGAAGCAGGCCAGCTACCTCTTTTCCATGGTGTGTATCCCCACACGGTGGAGGAAACAGCATGTAACTGACATCTGCAGACCTATGGAAGCTTGGATAAAAAGGTAGATATCGCCCCTGCAGCTAATTCTCACATGTAAGGAATTCTACTGCAAAAGTGATCTATACAAAGAACACCACGGGAAAAAAACTAGATGGATGCATATAAGATTTTGCAGACAATATACAACCAAGTACACAGATCAGAAAACACAGATGAAGTTGCAAGTTCCAGACAGAAAAGCTGCTGAAAAGACTTTAATATCTTGATATCAAACTGAAGCTCTGGTATGCTATACCAAATATGATTTCTTTAATCTGATGTTAGGAATGTAAAGGCTTCAAAAGTTTTACAAGGTATCAAAAAATTAATAATTTTGATAGCTAAAAAATTATAGTATCAATCCTGAATGTAACCATATGCCAAAAGTACCAAAAACCCAAAACTCATCTTCAGTATTAACTCCATAATTATGTTACATCAAATGCTTCTGTGCATTACTGCTTTATGTATTCCACTCAAAATTAAATGACAGACAAAGCATTTCTAGATAGTAAAATGAAGGGTGTTCAAGCCATAAGTAATGTAAAAAAAAGTTAAGTGGGACAAAGAGGAGTTCTGATGAATACAATTAAGGTACTCTTTAATACATCCAACAGATAAGAGCAAAGGGCTTCTAAAGGATAAATCTTAGGCTTCTCCTTAATGTGCGACATTAAGTACTGTGTAAAAACAGGATTTTGTGAGATTAAATAAGAAAAATATTTCTGGTACTTTAACAGCATGATCAGAATGTGCTAAAGGAAGCTGTAAGAACTACCCCTCTTTACATGACATGGTTTAGATCAAAGTTATAACATGCTTACCTTTGGATGCAGATGACACCATAGGGACAGCCGGACTAGCAGCTGTAGCTGGTTGGAGAATAGGGATCCCCTGGTGAGTTGCCGCAGTGATGACTTTTCCATTACCTGGAGGAATTGTAAACTGGATGCTTGGAGCACCTGGCTGTCCAGACATTTTTCCTCCAGTAACCTGCAAGTTCTGAGGAATTGTAGGCAAAATGTATTGTACTTGTGTGATACCACTGGCCTTACCTGTTGTACCAGTGGGGATGAGCTGCTGTGAGTGAATGATGCCAAGAGACATAGCACCATTCTGGTTTCCTGGTGCATTCTGGGTAATAAACTGCACTGATGGCTGTTGTGTAAGGGTCCCAGGAGGTAAAACTGTTACAGGAGAGTGTACAGTGCCTGAAGCTGTCCCAGTTCCACCTGCAGACCCTGCCTGACTATAAGCTTGTGCACCTACTAACAAGTTGGTTACCATACTTCCTTGAGCTGCAGGCTGCTTTGTTAGGGTCCCTAAATTAAGGGGGGTAGGCACCAAATGTGATGATGATGCCTGAGAACCAACAGTCTGAAGATGCTTTTTATCTGATCCTGGGGCATAGACAACACCAAATCCCAACGGGGGCAGAGGGGAGCCAGAAATCCTTCCAGCTGGAGCTGTAACTGTAGACGTGATTGCACATGTGTGTGGAATACCATCTATCCTACTTGTACTTCCAGTTACTCCACCTCCAAGCGCAGAAAACTGCTGATGCAGATCTAGGGGGCCAACAACTTTAGAAGCCACACCAAGTTCAGTGTTCCCACAGCGACTAATTCCTCCTGGGTTTGAAGGGAATGGCTTGCTTGCAATTGGAACTGGTGTGCTACTGACTGGCTTCACCACACTGGTCACCACAGTGGAAGCCATACGCAACATCCCTGGTGAACCACTATGACCTATGACTCCACTGTTTGGGCCTAACACAGAGGGCTTTGTGACCAACATGGTTCCGAGAGATAGTGTTGGGGCTCTTGATAACTGGGACACCAGGGTAGAAGCTGAAGCACAATCTGTTGTTCGTTCAGCACCCACAGGGAGAATATGAGTCGCTGTCCTTTCACAGGCTTTTGCTAAAGGAGAATGAATTCCACTTGTTGATGTTTGCATGCTCACAGATGAAATATGTGAATGGGTTGTCAGCTGTGCCATGCTTCCACTTTCCAATGCCTCTGACAGTGTCTTTGGATTTGAACTTTCTGTCCTTGTTTTTTTCTTTTTCTCAAACTGTGAGCCAGGGTCCATAATATTAAAGCGCACATCTGCCCGTCTGGTTTGTGAACTATGTGGTCTAATCATCGTTACTGGCTCAGTCCGTGGTTTCACATCATGTCCTTTGAAGCCACCTTGTGGCAGAGGGAATGACCCATAAGATTTGGACAACTGCTGTTCATGACTGTGACCACTCACATTTATGTTCTGTGGAATACTGGCCTCCAGTGGGTTAAAATCGTTTCCAAGTGACTGTGATTTATCAGGTTTTAATTCAACTGGAGTTCGACAGCGAGCATAGTTTGCAGGGTGTGGAGAGGAGCGGATGATAGGAGAAAATGTTTTCTGAGACAGATCCTTTAAAGAAAGAAAGCAAATATTAGATACTCGAATAAATCCCACAGTCCTCGCAACATTACAAAGCAGAAAGTACTCTGTACTTCACATGGCACAATATATGATAAGCAGTAAAGTGCTTTCAGCAACCTGAAGAGTACAGTACATTGGGAAATTCTAAGTCATGTGCTGATATGTTTCTATTACTGTTTTAAACATTAATAATAACAACAATTTAAATTACAAGCTTTGCTGAGAAGTAACGCAAGGATAATGTGACCTGTACTAAGCAGAACAATGCCACCCAAAAAACGTTTAATATAAAACACATACTAATCCAATATTCCTAAACCCTTTAACCAGAATTTGTATTCAGCTCATCTCATTCCCCTCTTTTTGGTCCTCCTACCCCCTCAAAACCATCAACCACCTGCACTTACTGGTTCACTCATTCTTCCAGATTGCTGGCACTCTAGGACACCACAAAAAGCAGGCAACAGCTATCACACAGAAAGGGGATACCATCTCCCCCAACTGAGCAGAAAACACAATGAAATGGCCAATATGCTGGACACAGTGCAAGTGCATACTTCATCAAAACACTGATTTCTAGCTACATTATCATACTCCATAAAATGAAGATGATTCAGGAAGTTAATGGTATCATTTATGTGAGGTAGACAGAAACTGAGGATAACTTGGTATCAATTAATCTGGAAAAGGATGAGAGGTGAGAGATGCCTGACTCTAGGGAATATTGCCAAATGGTATTCATAGTGAAATGGGGACAGACTCAAAAGTGAGGAATGGGACCTGATTTGGTAAAGGTAGAAAAAAGTCAAAATTCAGAACTTAAATTGGCAAGAATATTCATTATGTCAGCTAGACAGCTGAAATATAATTTACGGAATCTTCTGTCAAAAGCAGAAGTTATACATTAGGATATATATAAAGAGAAATGTGGACTATAGGACAACCCACACCAGGGGACGAAAATACTAAAAGGGATGCACTGGACGTCATATTTAATAAGTAGAATTAAATTATTCTCTTGCACGTTTCATAATATGTGAAAAACAGCATGATTGTGATACCTGACAGGCTAATAAATGCATAAAATAGCAAAGAGTAACAGATGTACAATGACATCCTTGCAGACTACTTCATACACCATAAATGTGGATCATCAAACCAGGTAAAGCTTGGACTATAACAGAGCTGAAGCATTTTCAATCAATACAGGAAGGAACAGAAATTTCAGGAAGGTGGAGGAATGCAAATATAGTATAACATCATGGTATGTCAAAATGAGGTAAGGAAGGGCTGAGGCTGTTCAGAAAGAATGATTGGGAACTAGTACGGGAGACAGCTACTCATGCTGCCTCCTCAGGTTGCTGGACAGAATATCAGACGAAGATTGTTACAAGATATTTTAAGGTTCCAACTGTGACACATCACTAATTTATGGATGTGGATGATATATCACGAAGAAAATGGGGGTGCTGGCATTTACACACACATTATGTGGTTATCCAGTCCTTGCAATTACTGAATGGCAATGTAAACCCTCAAAAACACATTCTAGATTATAGCCTGGTTAAAAAACATTTCTAATATGGAGTGTGGAAGAGACAGGAGAAATGGATTGTCAAGGAGAAAAAGATCAATAATAATATGAAGATCTATGAGGAATAAAAAAAGATAATGAAGGACTGACTTTCAGCAGACCGACTGCCATCTTCAGAATGGATTTATGCTGAGTTGCACTGTTCACTGAAATTACCTTCAGCCCATGCCTTCCCTTTGTGGGAAGACACACTCCACATACTCTAAACTTATAAATATCCATTACAAAGTCACACAACAGTGGAGAAAAAGGCAAATGCAAACTCCATTGTTGGACAAGGTTCATAGGTTGGTACTAGGCAGCCTTAGGGCCTATACAAGCCTAGCCATAACAATTCCCTGGCTATTTCTTCCCACACGATTTACTTCCCTGGACCCTTGTCTAGCAGGGCAACTGACGTGATCCCCGGGGTAAATTTCCTTTCTCCCATCCAATCGTCAAGGTTCCTTCTGAAGAGGGCCAAAGAGGCACTCTGCTTGACATGTATGGGCAATCTATTCCAGAGTTTGGGGAGTCCCTGGGTCAGGAACCTATCCCTCCAACATGTTTTGTTTATTGTGATGACAAGGTTTAGATCCCTGGAGCGTGTGGCTCTGAGAGATTGGGATTTCTTTAAGTGTAGCATGTCCAACAGCTCTGGGTTTGACATGGCCTTGTATGATAAGCAGAGATCGCATCTGAGTAGACGATATGCGACAGAGTATAGCTGGAGTTTTTTTAAGGCGGTCAGTGTAGGGCATCTGCTTTAGGCCTGTGATTCTTGTAGTGAGGTATTTCTATGGCCTTTCCAGTAGTTTCAGCAAACAATAACAGTTCTTTTTGTATTCACCAAAACTACTTTTGTTGAAGTGTCAAGCTCAAAATGAGAGAATCATATGAAGTAAGTAGCAGGTATAGGACTTGCAGAAGAACTAAACTCACAAAGAGAAGAAACATAAATGATTCTGGCATTAGTTCTGGACCTAGTTTAAAAGAAGGATAATACCCTGTTTTTGGGGAGGATGATACCCCAATTTTAAACTTATTTGCTAAGACCTCCATGCCAAGAGATGAACATGAGAAATCCTGATATCATGAAGATGATGATATGCAAGCATAATAAGATAATGGAGGAAAAGATGTCTGTGAAGGAAACCTGTGCAAGGGGATCTATTTTCAAATTAATCTAGCAGCAAATTAACAAAACTGTTTTTGCAAGGAATGATACATTAAAGGGATGACACTTTATAAATTCAAAACAGATGTTGATGAAAATTAGAAAATCAAAGTATGAAGAACAGGAAGGGATAAAATGGAAAATTAAACTGTATCAGAATTTTAAAGGTCTTTTTCTTCTCACTGACTGAAGACCATCATCTCTCCATTTTGGAACCATCATCCAGGCAGCCATCAAGGTTTTTCTGTTACCTTAATCCCAGTTTTCACTCACAGCAGTCTTGGGAACATGAACTCAAATAATGCTAATTACATCTGTGTGCTTACTCCAACACAAACATGTATTCCATAGATACAGGACACATGCTGTCTGGTAGACAAAGATATTCCACCATGTGTGCTGTATCGCTGTCACACCCAGCCTCTGCCAAGTGTTGGCATATCAGTGATACCAGTGAACAGAAATGCCACCACTCACTTTCAGAATGGAAGAGCTGGCAGTGCTTGCCACCCAGTATGACCCAGCCAGCTCCACTAGTGCCCAAGCAGCTAACTAAGACTGGGACATGCAGTCCACAGTTAAGGCTTTAGCCCTCTGTGCCACAAAGCTGGCTCTGATGGATAGTTTGCTTATAACTGTTTTATCATATGATACAGGAAAGTTGTGTAAAATGTTACCATAACCATAGATTTACTTCTCTTCCATGTTGCAGTATTCTACTAGTGAGTTTACCCTTCTTCCGATCAGGTTGTCCTGCCAGGTTTCCAAAGATTTTCAGTCCCTCTTGGTGTGTCGGACGTCTGACGTGGAGGCAGGAACGTGGGCCACAAAGGTGATGTCTGCACGCACCAGCCCTCAGAACATAGATAGAAGCCCCAGACGGAGCCAGTCCTGAAAGGTATAGCCTGTCCAGAACCCAAGGACAGCAAGTGCAAGCATATGAGGGGTAAGGTGGGGGGGGGGAATACTGCAACATGGAAGAGAAGGACATCTATGGTTATGCTAAGATTTTACACAACTTTCCTATGTCCTTCTATTCCAGTGTTACAGTATTCTACTAGTGAGTGAGTACCAAAGTTCACTATTGACTGGGAGGTGGCCTGGAAGTGGACTCCAGGAATCCATGCAGGATAGCCTTGGCAAACCCTGCCCTGGCCTTGGAGATATGGTCCAGTTTGTAGTGCCTGATGAAGGTGTGTACAGAGAATCAAGTAGCTGCCTCCAGAATGGAATTAGTGTCTAAGCCTTTAAAAAGGCTCCAGAAGAGGCCATGGCTCTTGTAGAGTGGGCCCTGACATTGCCTTCCCATGGAATAAGTAGAAAAAGGAAATAGCCCTGGAAATCCAGGATGAAATGGTCTGTTTGGCCACTGCTTTTCTCAGAGCCCTAGAGGGAAAGGAGTCAAGTAATTAGTCTGATGTGCAAAAGGGTCTGGTTTTATGCAAATAAAATCTGAGTTGTCTGTGAAATCCCTATGGAATGAAGGATTCTTGCACTATCTCCCTGTGGGTTAGGGAAGAAGGTAGGCAGGTGGATAGCCTGATTCAAGTAAAGGTCGTTGACCACCTTGGGAATGAAGGAAGGGTTTGTCCTCAGGCTAACCCTGTCCATATGAAAAAACAGAAAAGGGGGTGTAGCCATAAGAACTTAAAGCTCTGAGACCCTTCTGGCCGACATCAAAGCTACTAGCAGTACAGTTTTCTATGTGTAAAACGTTAAGGGGTACTTGTCAGGTGGTTCAAATGGCGCCAGAGTGAGTTTTACTAACACATACTTAAGATCCCAGGAAGGAGGAGACAGTTTCCTGGGAGGTCTTGGGTGCAAAACACCTTTGAGGAAAAGTTTGGCTGGGAGTCTGAATGCCAGCAGAGGGTCCACAGGCAGGCAGCCAGCCAGAGATGGCAGACAGGTACAGGTGTGCTTTTAAAGAGGAGTAGGACAAACCTGACTGCAATAGTTCACACAGGTAAGACAGAATCAGGGGAATATCACTGTCCAGCAGATCCATCTGTCTTTTATGACACCAGATAGAAAACCTATTCCATTTGGAGAGATAGGATTTTCTTGTGTTGGGTTTCCTGGCCTCCTACAGACCGAAAGCCTGTCCTCATTGTACAGGTGTCTGAAGGGGATCAGAATCCTATCCGCCACAGGGTGAGGTGCAGAGTCTGACATTTTTAATTTCTCCAAGTCTTTTGGGTTTCTAATACCATGACGGGAAGGGACCCCATTCCTAAGTCAAAGTACGATTAAACGTTATGAAATTAGTATTGTTTCACTCTTTGATGTTAGCCAAAAGTGCTCTTCGCAGCACCCGCAATGTGCCCAGTAATTCGTACAATGTTACATGAACTGGTAACATATCTAAATACGATTGTAAATTCTTTTTTATAAGACCAGTTGCTCCTACTACTATTGGAACTGTCTGGGTATCCTTCTTCCACATGGCTCTCGTTTCTGCCTGCAGATCCAGGTATTTTATGACTTTGTGTCTCTCTGTATGCAAGACACTGTAATCACTAGGTGTGGAGATTTCAATGCTACTTTTGTCTTCTTTTCTTGGACCACTATATCTGGTTTTCTAGCATCTATCTTTTGAACTACTGGTATTGGGTGATACCATGTGATATAAACTTAATAATTTTCTATTATTCTTTATGGCTCATGTTACCAGTGCTTTTCATCCACTTCGATACCATAATGTTTGCACAACCTCCAGTGTAACAGTATCTCCACATTATTACGCCTTTCAGTATACAGTCCCTCTGCCATTAATGCGTCGCAACCAGCAACAAGGTGTGTGACTGTTTCCAATTCGGTTTTACAAAACCTACATATGTCTGTTTCTCCCACATGTTCAATGGACTTCGTAAACCAGCGTGTACGTAGCCCACTATCTTGGGCTGCCAATATTAACTTTTCATTTCTTGATGTGAATTCACCTCTCCTTAACAATTCCTGCATTCATTCTTGATCAACTTGAAGCTCTTCAGAGGTTTTCTATACATGCAACAATATTTATGTTTTTCCACATTTCTTGCCTTCTCATCAGGTCCTTCACCTTATATTCTTTCTTTTGTTTTTTAGCACATTCAGTTGCTGCTGGTTTTTATCTACGTCTGGTTTAATTTCCATTCCTGCTTGATGTCGATATGCTTCTGCTAAATTAAGCAGAGATTTATTCTCCTCATGTTTCAAAACTTTCTCTACATTTGGATCCTGTGAGGTCAGCAGATATGTGTGGAGTCCCACGATTGCAGAACTATACATGTAATCAGTATCAAGGAGGCCCATTCCCTCCTTCGTAATGGGGAATATATAATCTTGGTATACACTGATTTTTATAAAGCATTTGGTGAGCATGAAGCATCCTTCTTGTTTTAATATCCAAATCTATCCAACACTTTTTGGGGTCAGTCAATCACTCCAAAACTATAAGTTAGGACAGGAAGAGAAAATTGATTTATGGCTTGGATCTTGTTCCTAGATGTCAATGCTGTTTTCAGGACTAATTTAAGTATTCTAAAGTACTCCTTTCTGAGTTTTATTTGCATTTGTTCATGTTTTATTGCTGATCCTTCATCACTTCCCAAGTATTTATACACTCCCCCTTGCTCAAGTTCTTTTACATCACATTCTTGTCCCAAACGGATGTTTTCCCTGATGCTGCAGTTTTCCTTTTTAAAGGTTGCTTTTGCACATTTATCAAGACCAAATGACATTCCAATAAAATCTGAAAAAGTTTTGACAACCTGCAGCTGTGCTTTTAGTTCCTCATCTGATGAGCTACATAGTTTTAAATCATCGACAAAGAGAAGATGACAAGTCATTAAACTTTGTTGTTTTCTAGAAGCCAAATTGTAGCCATTGCCTAAGTTATTAAGCAAACAGCTTAATGGATTAATGGCAAGGCAGAATATCAACGGTGACAGAGAGTCACCCTGGAATATCCCCCTTTGGATTTTTATCCCTGGGATAATAATCTGTTCTTTATCATGGCTTAATTGCAAAGTGGTCTGCCACTGTTTCATAGTTACTGTAATGTAGTCAATCAGTGAATCTTATACATTTTTAAGCACTCTTCTATCCATGAATGTGGGATACTATCAAATGCTTTTTTGTAGTCAATCCATACCATACTTAGATTCTTCCCCTTCTTACAGTTCTCCACTATAACTTTGTTTAACAACAAATGGTCCTTTGTTCCATATGACTTTCTTTTACTGCCCTTTTGCTGTACTGCCATAACTGAGTTTTCTTCTAAATGAATATAAACTCTGTCAACGTCAATTCCCATGTATAGTTTATACATCGTCGGAAGACAAGTTATTGGTCTATAATTTTTAGGGTAGCTTGCAGGTTCACTGTCTGTTTGGGGTGTGCATATAAATAGTTCTCACTCGTGGCTAGATCTTCATGCAAAGAAGTTAATACTTAAAGCCAAAAGTTAGGCACTGCATCTGGGCCTGGGGTTTTCCAGTTAGGGCTTTTCTCAGCTTTGTTTCAATCTCTCTGGCTGTTATTTCATCCCATTTCATATCCTGTACCTTTAAACTTCTTATTCTTTCTTTTACTTCTTCTATCCATTTAGCATCTTTGTTATGTTTCACAGGATCTTCATAGATACTTCTCCAAAATGTATCTACTTCCTCTCTTTTTTTGGCAGTCTTTCAATTCCTTTTACCTTATTTCCCAATTCTCTATAAAACTTTTTTGCATCATCAACAAATTGCTTATTTTGTGCTTTTCCCTTATATTTATCTTTGTATCTTCTAAGGCTTTCTCCTGTTTTGAAATTTTTAGTTTGTTATCTCCAATAGTGCATAACAGATCTTGGTCTGTTCTAATACTGTGCATTGCTTTTATCACATCTATCTTTCTTAGTATTTTTGTAGATCTGTTCCCTCTTCTATAATCTTCTAACAATGACACTTCTTGTCTTAGCTGCTTTCTAGTTTTCTCTACTCAATATTTCCATAATGGTATTCGCTTTAGCTCCCTCTTTTCCCTCGCTACCCTGTGTTCCATGTGGTAGAACTTTATCAGTTATTAATTTAGCAGCACAGTAATATACTCTGTTTACTTCTGTTATATCGCATGGCTTTCTATGGACAGTCCTAATTATAGTGTTCATTTGTTTTATCAAGCTTCTGACTTTTGGGGTTTTATTAACCTTCTGCAGTCTATTTCTCTCATTGATCTTGATATATATGTCTATTAAATCAAGCAACTCTTCTCTTAACTAATTTTCTTCCATACTGAGGGCACATCCCTTGTTTTCCATTTCCTGGGGGCATTCTTTAGAAAGTTCTGTAGCATCTTCCTGTGGCACATTCTCTTCCACTACACCCTGTGTTATCTGTTGTTCTGTCACATGGGAACTCACTGGCCTATCACTCCTCAACATTGACTGCATCAGAGTTTCCACAGTTTCCTGTTCCTTTCCTTGCTGTCTAGCTTCAAATGAATGTTTACACTGGTTTCCTGTGGAAAGCTCCAAAATATCTTGATATGGCACCTGACCAGCTGCTTCCTGTTTCACTGGTTTCCCCTTAATTTGGATATCCATTACTCTATCCTGTTGTGGTGCTTTGTGCATTTGACTTTCTACACTGAAGCCTTCTCTTTGCAGCTGTTTCATTACCTCAATTTCTATTTCTTTGACTTCTCCACTACTGATCTCTTTTTCTACTTTTCCTCTTAATCTTCTTATTTTTTGTATTGTAAAGTTTTCCATATCCGGATTCCTTTGCCTACATTTTTCTTCAAATATCTTTGGTGCTGCTCTTTTTGTATTAGTTTTGCTTTCTCCTTTGCATAAATATTACACCATATTAAATCTCTTTTCCTTTCACATGTCCATATTTCTTCTTCACATCAGCCACAGAGTCTGCCACTGTGGGTGTACCTGTGTCCCCTTGTGCTGTGTGAGTAGGTCCACTGAGGGGGGTAACTTGTGGTGATTGCCCTTGGACAGATGAAAAAGTAGAGGGAACCAGTGCTGCCTTGGCCAATAGGGAGTCACCAGCAAGATTTGTGGTGAGTGCTGCTGAATTTTCAGTAGGACCCTTTGAATTAATGGGAAGGGGGGAATGCATACAGGAATTTCCCTTTCCAAGATATTGAGAAGGCATCTGTTTGCAATGCCTTCGGGTCGTGTGTCCTGGAGCAATAGCTCTGGAGTTGTCTGTTTGTGGAGGAGGTGAGCAAGTCTATTTGTGGAATACCCCACCTGTGGACCAGATTTAGAAACACATCTCTTGAAAGCATCCATTCGTGGCTGTCTGATTTGGTTTTTCTCAGTGAATCTGCCTGTAAGTTGTACTGGGATGGGATGTAGGCTGCCTGGAGGATGATTCCCTGAGAGATAACCAGCTCCCATACCTGTAGAGCTAGTCTGCACAGGAGGTAGGACTTGGTCCCTCCTTGCTTGCTGAGGTACCACATAACTGTGGTGTTGTCTGTGAAGATCTTTCGGAGGTCCCGCTGGAGGTAAGGTTGGAAGGTCTGTAGGGCGAGGAGGATTGCTCTCATTTCCCTGATATTTATGTGCTCTTGTTTGTGTCTGTCTGTCCACAAACCTTACACTATCCTTGGCATCTAAGTCCAAGGAGGTCATTGTTTTACTGTATTCAGCAATCATCAGACCTTTCAATGAGTACAATGTCCCCCTTTGGTATGTACCTAATCAGGCACATCCAACAACTGGAACGGCCACAGAGGTTCCTCACTAAAAGAATACAGGCCGTAAATAACATGACTTACACAGACCCCTCCCCCAAAGTCCTATCCCTGTACTCTGTCTCCTAAAGGTAGCTGAAGTGAGATCTACGCCTGACATATAAGACACTGTCACACCACCACCCTGATGGATCTCCTGCATATCCGCAAAACAAAGAGTGCCATAATTACCCATTCTAAAGACTTAAACCTTGCTGTAATAAAAATAGGACCTGCTGGACCAACAGGACTGTATCTCAAAGACTACCCCTTCTCTAGAACATGCTCCCATTCATGTGAAGCATGACACAATCCTTAACACAATTCAAGTGCAACTTGGAAAGTTGGATGGGGAAAAGGAAATTCATCCCTGGTTTGACACCTATGTCTCTAATGGACATGGGCAGCCTATACATGGTTCATCTTCCAGGCGCCTGCTTACACTTATCAAGAGTACCAGAACTTATCAGAGATTTTGTATGCATGGTTAGCCTTAAAAAGGTCCTAGTTATCATCAGTCTAGTGCACAGCTATGAACCTGATCTCCTGTAAAGCATATTATGGGCAGCCATTTCTTAAACAAGTCACACACATGAGAAAGTGAACACAAGTTCAAAAAGCAATAGAAAAGAAATTGTTACCTTACTCTCTGAGTCATCCCCTGAGTGCCCCTCACTGTCGCTGTCCGTGACTCTCTCTTTGCATTTCAAATCAATGTCATCAACGCCAAAACTGTCATCTGATGTATGAAACAAAACAATTAAAGAAAAATAAGACATTAATGAGGCATCAAACAGTGTGGGCCTTTCTCCATTAGCAAATTATGACCAGTTGCAAAGAACATTTACATATCTTCTCACCACCTGACTCATTTGAAAGCACTCCCTCTACTGTTACACTACTGACCAACTCATGCGGAAATCATTTATAACTTTATAGGAACCCCTGCTTATAGCCTTAGTGTGCAGAGCAAGTAACTAAACCTAGAGGGATTGCCGATTTCTCCACTTACCACACATCTCTTGACTACCTCAAACCTATGGCCAGCAATGTGATAGCACTGCTACACATATTTTCTAGTCAAGTTTTAAAGGCTTGAAAGAAGTGGTCTCAATGAGCGCCACAGCAGCTCTTAAACTGGCAACCAATGCAAGTCTACTCTTTTGAGGAACCAAATATAAATTCATGGGGCTCCAAAATCTGCAGGCAATTGGCTAGGTGAAACTGGGCTCATGAGCAGATTCTATTTATTTAAGTATGTGCATAAGAAAGTGCAGCATGGGCATTTGTAAACCGTAAGAAGAAACTGGGTTCTGGTTTCCTTCCACATCCCTAAGACATATTATAGATGAATTGGTAATCCTCCAAATTGCAAGAATGTGTGTGTGAGTGAATGAGTGAGTGAGTTAGTGCATACTCTGACAGACTGAAGTGCTCCCCGAGATTAGTTTTCTTGTCTCTCACATACTCACTGTTAGCATAAGGTTTTACTCCCTCATATCCATTAAATGTTTAAAGCAAGCATCAGAGAGTTAATGAACAAATGAATGCAGGCAATACTATGGGAGTCATAACAAAAAAATCAAATTACAATACTTAGTAGTAGGATATTCATTTACTAAGTGATACACAAAAGTTATGCACTCATCATATGATGCATCTGTGTTGTCCATTTTCATTCTTCCTCAACTGATGGGTCCCGCATCCAACTTCTGTTCTTACTCAGCCGTTTTTACTAGTCTCATGAATCCAGCTCTTGAGCTCCTTCCTTTATCCATAGTGCCCCACTCTCCTGGTACACCTCAGATCGAGTTTGCTGGCCCAACAGTAACATAATACATGACACCATATTATAATAAAATAAAATTTATTAGATGGCACAGTGGTGCAGCAGTTTGCATTGCTGCCTCACAGCAAGAGGTTCTCCAGTTCGATTCTTGGCTGTGGTGCCTTCTATGTGGAGTCTGCATATCCTGCCTGCATTCGTGTGGGTTTCCTCTGGGTGCACCATTTTTCTCCCATGTTAAAAAGACATGCGTCTGGAGCATTTCTCCCCAGGCCTCCACTAAAAATTGGCCCATTCCAAGTCAGACTTTCCCGGTAAAAATTTAGTTATGTACTCACCATAACTTCAGATGTTTGGGATCCATCTCACCTACATTCTGACTGATGGGTTCGGAGCCGATCCCTCGGCTCCGACTCGGCACGCTTATGCCAAAGAGCGAAGTCTCTTATTGGCTGAGCTTACTATATCCCAGGATGCACCACTACCAGTCCCCCAGATCTAGTTTGTCCGCATACATACACAGACACACACGCTGCTTATATAACATCGTCAGATGAAACAAGATAAAAAACAGTAGAACTCAAAACCGTTCAATCTCTTCTGATCTCCAAGGCAGGGGGAAGGAGGGTGGGTATTAGGAATGTAGGCGAGATGGATCCCAAACATCTGAAGTTATGGTGAGTACATAACTAAAAGATGTTATGTGATCCTATCTCGCCTACATTCTGACTGATGGGACAGCGTCCCTAGCACCTGAATCCTGGATGGCTCACTGGAAAACACTCCTGAGTACCGTGGAACCAAATGATGCTCGCCCTTTAGATGCCACATCCAATTTATAGTGGGAAATGAAAGTGTGCGGGTTGGACCAAGTAGCCGCAGCACAAATCTCAGAGATAGCGAGCTTGGAATGAAAAGCAATAGAAGTAGCCATAGCTCTGGTAGAGTGAGCTTTGATAGATGTTGTAAGTTGCTTATTTGAAGAGGAATAAGCCTGAGTTATGCAATCTCTAATCCATTTGGAAATAGTAGCTTTCGTGATGGTTTGACCCAATTTATTATCTGAAAAGGACACAAACAACTGGTCTGTTTTTCGAATTTGTTGAGTCCTGTCTAGATAGCAGCGCAATTGCCTGTGAACATCCAATTTATGGAAGGTGTATTCTGCTTCATTTGAGAATTTTGGAAAGAAAACTGGTAGCTCTAGAGATTGTTGGAGGCAGAGATTAGAACAAACCTTTGGAACAAAGGATGGATTAGGCCTAAGTGATACTCTATCCTTGTGAAAAATCAAGTACGGTGGTTTGATAGATAGGGCTTGAAGCTCTGAAACTCTTCTTGCAGAGGTAATTGCAACTAAGAAGGCAGTTTTCCAAGACAGATATTTTAACTCACATGTAGCAGCCGGTTCGAAAGGTGAAGATGTTAAGGCACGAAGTACCAAATCAAGATCCCACGGGGGCGCAGGATGAAAAACTGGGGGTCTTAACAGCACAGCACCTTTAATGAAAGTTTTGCATAATCTGCTACTCATCAACGGTGGATCCATGGATTCGTGAAATTTGGAGATAGCTGCTAGTTGTACTTTAATAGTAGAGACTGAAGATCCTTGAGTAAACAAGGATGTTAAAAATTTCAAGACCTCTGGTATCGGGGCAGTGATAGGGTCTAAGCCCCTGAGTTGAGCCCAGATAGCAAACCTCTTCCACTTACTGAGGTACAATTTCTTAGTGGTGGGTTTGTGGGCCGAAGATAAAATGTGAATAACTTCCGGGTCTAAGTTGTGATTTCTGACTAAAGTCGGAAGTGGAGGAGCCAAGCTGTTAATTTCAAAGTGTGAAGGGACTGGTGTTGTCGTCCCGACTGATGAATCAGCAGGTCCGGAGTTAGATCCAAAAACCAAGGACCGTCCAGAGCATGTTTCTTTAGGTAGGGGAACCATACCTGACGAGGCCAGTCTTGAGCAATTAGTATCATTGTGGACCCCAATTGGGAAGCTTTCTGGATGACTTTGGGGAGGAGTGGAACCGGAGGAAAGGCATAAAGTAGTCCTGTAGGCCAAGGTTGGGCTAGAGCATCCATAGCTGCCTCCCCCTGACACGGAGTCAAGGAAAAGAACCTTTTGCACTTTGTGTTTTGTGGTGTTGCAAACAGGTCGCAGCACGGAGTCCCCCATCTTCTGAAAACCTGAGCTGCTACTGTTTCATTCAGGGACCACTCGTGAGGAGAGAGAATTGTCCTGCTTAATCTGTCTGCCAAAATATTGGATTTCCCTGGAATGTGGGTCGCTACCAAGAAACGGTTGGTAGCCACAGCCCATTCCCACACCCTCATGGCCTCTCTGCAAAGGGGGTAAGATCTGGTCCCTCCTTGTTTGTTTAGATACCAGACCACCGACATGTTGTCTGTGTGGATGGCGATAATGCCTTGAGGGAGAAACTTGTGGAGGGCCTGTAGGGACAGAAGTACAGCCCTCATTTCCAATACATTGATATGGAGAAAGGTTTCGTCTGGAAGCCAAGAACCCTGAACTAACCTGCCCAGACAATGCCCCCCCCACCCTGTCTGGGAGGCATCCGTTGTCAGGGTAGCCACCGGAGGGGGGATAACAAAAGGTCTTCCCTGATTCAGACTGGATGACTGAAGCCACCAGCGGAGGTCCCGTTTGCACGTTTCTGTAATCAGTATGAGATGATTGAGGGGGAGATTCTGAAAAGACCATTGTGTCAATAACAGCCACTGAAGAATCCTCATGTGCAATCTTGCCAGTGGAACTAGGAGAACCGTGGCAGACATCGAACCTAAAAGTTGCAGGACCATCCTGGCTGGGGCTTTGGATCTTGGAAGCAGGGCTTGGACTTGACCTTGTAAAGTTTGAATCCTTTCGGTAGGAAGGAAGACGCGCATCAACTTTGAGTCTATCTCTGCTCCTATGAATCTTATGCGCTGAGAGGGCAGCAAGACAGACTTTGACCAATTGAATGTAATTCCCAGGGAAGCACCCAGGGAGATGGTGGTTTGTAGGTTGTCTAGTAGTAGATGCCTGGTGGTGGCAGTCAGGAGCCAGTCGTCCAGATAGGGAAACACTTGGAATCCGAGACTCCTCAGGTGAGCAGTCACTACTGCCAAACACTTGGTGAACACCCTGGGGGCTGTGGTGAGACCAAAGGGCAGTGCACAAAATTGGAAATGACTGTCTCCCAGGCTGAAGCGCAGATACCTCCTGGAAGCCTGATGTATCGGTATGTGATAATAGGCGTCCTTGAGATCTATGGAGCACATCCAAACATCCTTCTCCAACAATGGGAGAATGGATTGTAAAGTGACCATTCGGAATTTGGACTTCATGACGGACTGGTTTAGTTTGCTGAGATCCAATATTGGTCTCAGGTCCCCTGTCTTTTTTGGCACTAAAAAGAACCTTGAGTAATTTCCGGATCCGAACTGGTCTGTGGGGACCGGTTGGATGACTCCTTTTTCTAGCAGCTTTGAAGCTTCTGCAGCTGCAATTTCCCTTTGACTGGGTGGTGGGTCCGGGATTTTCTTGGACGGTGGCGGTGAGTGTGTGAAGGGAATGGTGTAACCTCCGGCAATAATCCGAAGCACCCATCTGTCCTGAGTGATAGACTCCCAGGCTTTTAGGTGCTTGGCCAACTGAAGACATACAACAGTAAATATATCTAAGGGAATCCAAGAACCCCTAAAGGTTCAAAGGGATTGACTGACAGGGAAGGCCCTACAGTTCAAGGGGGCCTGTAGCCAGAACAAACACCAATCACACACAAATTTTTCACAAAAAATTTTCAAAACACACACAACAGCACAGAGTAGCCGTTAAAACAGCTTTTGTTAAAGAATTAGCAAATTTCTGACAGAAAAAGTTAGTGAAAAGACACTACTTAGCTCAGCCAGCTCGAGACCACGTCTTTGCTAGTTAGCGGCAAACGAGATCTGGGGGACTGGTAGTGGTGCATCCTGGGATATAGTAAGCTCAGCCAATAAGAGACTTCGCTCTTTGACATAAGCGTGCCGAGTCGGAGCCGAGGGATCGGCTCCGAACCCATCAGTCAGAATGTAGGCGAGATAGGATCACATAACATCAAATGTTAAATAAATAAACAAAATAAAAAGATACAGAAAGGCTGGTACTCAAACCAAGGAAAAGGTGAGTTCCCAAAAGGATATCCCTTAGGCCTCACTAGGAAAAGATGGAGGGTAGGGAGTTGAGGAAGAATGAAAATGGACAACACAGATGCATCACTGTGGTGAATACATAACTTTTGTACGTGATGTCATTTTCATTCATTCCTTAACTGATGGGGCAGACAGAGTCCAAGCTAGATGAACCTTGGTTGACCCTCATGGAAGGATATTCTAGAGTACAGCTGAGCCAAATGCTGCCCTACTTCTGGCACTATGTCTAACTTGTAATAAGCAATATAGGTATGAGCAATGAAACAAGTGACAGCTGCACAAAAAAGTACCCATAAGGAAGGCCTTGCACAGTCTCGAGGAAGCCAAGGAAGAATGATTCTCTCCTGAGTGAAAATTTGAAATGGCCACTAACTGAACTTTAACAGTAAAATAGCTCACCCTGTTATTAAAAATGGAGGCCAAAAAACTTAGAACTACTGAGGCTGAAGCGGAGAAGGGATCCAGGTCTCTCTGAAGGTCCCAGACTGAACATTTTTTCCATTTACTTTTGGTGGAAGACTTCTGAAAGAATAAAAGAATCTGTTGAACTAGGGAAGAAAGCCTGGACTATATATAGCCATCACAGGAACTGGAGAAACCATGCAGTCAACTTGGTCATTGATATCCAGATGCTACATCCCTACTGAGTGAAACAGAAGGTCTGGACATGGATCCAGTATCTAAGGTGGATAAGGAAGATGAGGCCGGAGAAAGTGAAACAAACCTGATTAGGCCAAAAGGGATCAATGAGGATGACTATGCATTTCAACCAGGATACTTTCTGTACAAATTTAGGGATGAGAAATAACGGGGGGGTGCGTGAAGGAAACCCAAGAACCAATCGTGGATTAGACCATCTCTCGGTGAATCCCCCTATCGAGGGACCAGGACAAAGAACCTGTTGCATTTGCTGCTGAGGGGAGAAGCAAAAAGATCACAGCATGGCTGGCCCACAAATGAAAAATCTTTTTGTCAACTCTTTGATTGAAAACCACTTGTGAGGCATCAAAATGGACTTGCTTAATCTGTCTACATGCAAGCAAGTTGATCTTCCCCAGTATGTGCATTGCCAAAAGAAAGTGAGTGGAAGAGATTGACCATTGCCACACTCTGTCTATTGAAACAAGGGGTAAGATTTGGTGCCCCCCCATTTGTTGACATGCCAGATTACTGTCACCCCAATTGAAAGAACATCTTGAAAAGCCTGCAATGCTAATAGGATAGCTCTCATTTCCAGGAGACGGATGTACAAATTGTTTTCTTCCTGGGACCAAGCAGCTTGGCCTGTCCTTCCCAAAAAATGCCCTACCCCAAACCAATTTGGGAGGCGTCCATGGTGACTATGGCTACTGGCTATGGGACGATCTTGAGAAACAACTTCTGAATAAAGCCACCAAAGAAGATATTTCTTGCAAACTTTGGAAATTTTGACTGGAGTGCTTAGAGGTTGCTGAAGAACAGACCACTGTACTGCCAGAGTCCATTGTAGGACTCACATATGTAACTTGGTTAATGGAACTAGAGCTACTGCTACTGCCATCGACCCTAATGTTTGAAGGATTAGTCTTGCTGTAGGATAGGAAGGGGAGATAATTTTTATGACCTGAGACCAGAGAGCATGAACTTTTGTTAGAGGAAGCAAAGCTATCTGGTTGATCTTGTCTAGACAAGCACCTGTGAACTCCAGGGTCTGAGTAAGCCCAAGCTGTGATTTGGTGTAATTGATTGTGGTGGCCTATCGATGACTTAACTGGAGCAAGTAATACTTTGCTTGAAACAACAGATTCCTGGATTTGGCAGGAAACACACGAAATCCCAGCAGTCTCAGGTGAACTGCTACCACAGCCATGCATTTGGTGAACATCCTGGGGCCTGTGGTGAGCTGAAAGAGTAGTGTCTGAACTGGTAATGGCCGTCTCTCAGCTGGAAGTGCAGGTATCTTCTGCAACACCTGTTCATTTTGATATGATAGCATGCATCTTGAAGATCTATCAAGCACATTTTGTCATCCTTTCATTGTAAATGTAAAATGGACTGAAATGTAACCATCCAGAACTTTTGAGTATTTTACACACTGGTTGAGTCTGCTGAGACTGAAAATTGGTCTCAAATCCTGTCTTCTTTGGCACTAAAAAGAATCATGAGTAAATTTTGAAGGGTCTATATTATGCTGCTGAAACAGCATAAGAACGAATGCAGTTTCAGCGACAAATAAACAGTGAACGCAACATACAGTGAAAGCCCAGGTCAGCGGTTATTTTTCTAGGGAAAAAAAAATCACTTGGCCAATGCTGTGACATTGCCCTTTACCCCATGGTAGTATGATCTCGGAGTTTGTATATTTAGTTAGGGGGGATTGGGGGGTGTAGTGGCGAAGCCCCCCACTTTGAATTGTTTTAATCTGTGTGTTGTGTCTTGCTGGTATACCAATTTTTTTCCCTGGGAAAAAAATCGGTGACCTGGGCTTTCCCTGATTGTAGAGCTTGATGTTTATTTGTCACTGAAATGGCTTTCGTTCTTATGCCGTTTCACCAACATAATACAGATTCAGTTTTGAATACTTGTTGGTCTGGGGGTACTTTTTAGATTATTCTTTTTTCTAGCAGCGTTTCTATTTCCAAGACTGCTGCCTCCTTCTGACTGGCAGGTACACAGGAGATATCTTTTGTTTTTGTTGAAAGAATTTGTGAAAATGGTATTAAACAACCTCTGGATATAATTTTCTGTATTCAAGTGCTTTGTGTGATGGATGCCCAGGCTCTTGGGTGCAAAGATAAGTGTCCCCTGACTACCTCCGAGTGCAGCAGTTGGGTAACCCTTCAGGAGCACTACTATGGTCTGTCAGAGACGGTCTCTCTGAAGCCCTGGTTCTACAGGCCACCACTGCTGCAAGAACAGCATCTTTCATTAGAGATCCCCCTTCTGCCCCGGGAAGAACCATCTCCTCGTGATTCCTGGAAAGGCCCTTGGGGCTTGCGACACCACATCTTTTTACCACCTTGCTGATTCCTGGAGAAGGATCTCTGAGGGGTAGAAAAACAGATTCCAATGGCATATAGGTTCTTTATGTCTTGCTCACTTCTGGAGAGTGTTTATTTAACTTTGGGGCTGAACAAAGATGATCCATCAAAAGGAGCATTGATGAACAAAGACTTGAAAGGCTCTACAAAATCACACAGGCGCATCCAGGATCCAGGAATGCTTCCTGACCACAATGCCTGAACTCGCAGCCTTAGTGGTACCCTCAGCTGCATCAACCTCATGGACTCTTTGGAAATGGACTGTAGGATGGCCAGTTGTGAAGAAATTTTCTTCTGGTTCTCCACAGTCATGGACCCTGAAAGAGATTTGGAAAGCTACTTGGACAAATCCCTTTGTAGTCTGGTGAAATATGCAAAATAGTTTGGTAACCGAAGGGCAGAGCTTGCGGAGGCATACATATGTTTGCCAAATATGTCCAAGGCCCTGGACTCTTTATTAGGGGGATGGGCAGATGAGTGCTGTTCTGCAAACTCCTTCTTAATGGCTGCTGCCACAACTATGACATCTATAAAGACTCCCTTGCTCCACTGGGTTCTGTCTTTAAGAAGAGCTAAAAACGTACCTGACCTCTCTGGTATGGGTTCCATTGTATCAGGTTCCTTCCATGCTTGGCATGACATAAGGGCAATCAACTCATCAACCACCCAAAATGTAGCTGGGCCAGCCCTAAAAGCCCCCAGAAACACCAACGTCTCTTGGGAAGGGGTATCAGAAGACCATCTACCTCTCTGTTTAAGAAGTTCTAGGATCTCTCCAAAGATGACATGGTTGGGTGGAGATCTGGGAGACCCCTCCCCTTCACTGAAGTCCATGTTTTTGGTGACAGATTCATGAGGGGAATCTAGGTGCCTTCTTTTGCACATCCTCTTTTCTGCAGACATCATTAGTGGTATGGCTTAATGAAGTACTGGAAGAAGGTGGAAAGTCCAGGATGAGGACAGGCTGAAGGCTTGTACAGGGTGGCTGTCCCGGTGGAATAGGCATGAGAGCATCAAAGCTCAAACTTGACAGAAGGAGAACAGTATCCAAATAGGGTAAGGTTGCCCTCACTCTGGGTACAGAGATGGCCCTCTCAACAATCTCAAAGGCAGAAAGTCCAGGAGAAACAGCAGCTGGTTGCATCAGCACCAAAGCTACCTGCACAGAACTATGAATGCCTGGAGGAAGGGGTCAGAGCCAAGCTATCCAATGCTGAAGCATCGAGAGGCAAGGATGGCTCTGTCAGCTTTGGAGTCAATCCCTCCCCCCAAGCCAGCACTGACACTTTGGCTCCGAAAGTCATCCTGCTCTGAAGAGGTCGAAGCCGGTTCACTCAGGGGGCATAGTCGGAGTAGAAGAATGAAAGGCTAGTCTTCAGTTACAACAAGGACATCCTCAAAGATCTCAGATCTGAGGGCTCCTAAACCACTGGTCGGATCACAGGAGGAGATATAACATGAAGCTGACAGGAGGGTAGGCTCACAGGTCCAATGAGAGACAGATCTGGAATTACCACCATCTGGATTTGAGCCCAGAGGAATTTCCTCAACATCTTATCCATCTCTGCCTCAGACAAGTGAATAGAAGACCTAAGGGATGAAGTAGCTGAAAGTGGTTTGGAAGATTTTCTAAGTGTTCCTTGTAAGAAGGGTGAATGGAGGTGAGGAGATATCTGACCTGGAGTGAAAAGTGGAGATCAGATCCAATGACACTTGCAGCTCAATGTAGCAGGATCTGAGATAGACGATGGATCCGATTTCTTGGGAACTTCAGGAGTCTCAGGAATCGGAGCCAATTGTGAGAGGAGAACAATCAGGTGACTGTTTCCTGGACTCCTTCTCATTTGGAGCCAAGTCAAGCTTCCCTTTTTCCTATTTACTAGATGAGTTTGAGCCCCAGCTGAGGCAGAAACAATAGTAGAAGGTAGCAAGCCTTTTAAAAACAATTTATTCCACCCATCACTTCTAGGTGGGTAGTACCCAAACAATACACAAACTCCTTGTAGGCATCCGAGTTAGGGATCTTATGCCCACAGGAATTGCACTTCTTAAAGCCTGCAGACTTATCAGCCATATCAACAAGAAGAAACAAAAGTAAGAGAGAGAGAGACTTTTTTTTTTTTACAATAAGGAAAAAATACCAACGTTATTTAAAAGGTACCCTAAACTGGTTAGAAAGAATAAAAGGGAAAGAATACCCCAGTGGTATGTGGAATAATACACTAGAAAGGATAGAAAGGCCTAAGAAAAAAGGGAGATAAAAGAAAGTTAACAGGTTTGAAAGTTAAGCAAGTTTTGTAAAAGGGTAAAAGAAGGAAAAGGAAAGCAATACTAGATATAAAATTCTCACAAAAAAGTGACATAACAATACATGGTTAACCTCCAGAGCTCGAGAGCAGAAATCCGCTTCCAAACCATGTGGCGGCAAATGAGATCTGGGGGATACCAGGACAGTGGGGTGTTATGGGTAAAGGAAGGAGCTCAAGAGCTGGATCCGTGAGTCTAGTAAAAGAGGCAGAGTCAGATCCGAGGTTGGATTCAAGAGCCATCAGTTGAGGAATGAATGAAAATGCCAACATCAGAGTCATTATTTTTTAGGAACTATTTGTATTCAATACCTGCTGACCATCACGTCTCCCCAATTAATGTCTCTGTTCCTCCCCTACATTAGGGAGTTACCCAGTACACATCTGGAGGGACCATTAAACAGGCACCCACAAGTACTGCTTGTACCATCACTAGCATTCCAGTGATGAGGGCACTTGTATGGCCTAACCACCACATCCAGCATAACTGTGTGGACAAACATCTTACTCTTGCAAGTGCACACTCCCTTATACTTGCAGATAAAGAATAACACCAATAAGTGACTTGGTGTGTCAAAAGACCAGCCCCCCATGTTTATCAAGCCACTGTTGCTTCCTCTAAGGAATGCTGCCTGTATTTGTCCTGTTCAGCACCATGGACATTAATGGAACTCGGGTCATCTAGACCTAGTCAGGCTATGCCACTGGAGCTAAGCAAATGATCTTCTGTATTCAGCAGTGAAAAAACGCTGAGCTATATAGCTATTTTATGGGTGTGTTCTAAGCAGCTGAAACTACGGCATGCTCCAGATATACCATGGAAGACTGACATCAGGGTACATCATATGGCAAGACAGAGTAGTGAATGTAGGCTGCATAACAACAGATTGTGTAATTAATAAATATCTGAAATAAGACCACTAATTACCAATGACGATCACTAGAGAACTGGCAACATATAATGTGTAGAAAGGGGTCAAAGGAGTAGTTAGCACATTTTAGAACTCAGACAATGCTATACGCATAACTTAGGAGAACAGCAAAAAGATACCCGAAACAAAATGAAATTAATCAATTCAAACTTTACTTGAAGAATTTAATACCCAAGTACTTTGCAAAGCGTGAGTAAAGTACAGTATATACAAATGAAATAAACATATTTCAGAGATATACAATTATTTAAAAACAAAATGAAAATATTCCATCCAAGAATGTACAATCTAGAAACACTACATGAACTAGTATTCTGAGCTGTTCTTGGATACCCCGCAGTCAAAAAGTAATTTGGCGCAAACTCTTCATGAGAGTAAATGTAAGCAGCCAGGATTAAATGTCTTGAGTCACAAAGTACAAACTGCAAATGTTTACAGTTTAAATACTCTAGCAAAATGTTATCTGGCAGCTTGTTCAAAGCTTCCAACTGAATTCCACAGTCCCTGACAGATTTAGCATATAAAATGCTCCTTGGTTCCAAACAGGGTTCCTATTACTACATCAAGAACTGTAAATGTCGAACGGCCTAAAGGCTGAAAATGCTGGACCTCAATATGGTTTTTGTGACATCGCAGTACAGTAAAGATTGGAATATTTGCCCTTTCCTCACTGTACTGTGATCTCAGAGTTCCCCCGCAACAGCGAGTTCGAGGCCCAGCATTTTCGGCCTTTAGGTCATTCAATATTTGCAGTTTTTGATGTTCTAATATAGACCCTTCCAAATAAACCATTGCCAATTTCTCAAGTCCCAGAATGAATGGAAGCAGTAATGACAAAGCACATAACTGGCTTTAGGCACCAGCGAACCCTGCGGTCGCTGGGGGCCCCCTGTAACTAGGGGGCCCCCAACCACAGCAAGTTATCTTATTTTATTACTTTGTAACATATCTGTAAAAACTAACAAAAGCTAGTAAAGCAATCTCGCATACTTAATAAACCAGGTGGATAATAACTCTTTTTATATTACCTTTAAAATTCAAAGGTATCTCTGGTTATTGTAGCAGTGTTTTATCAATAATAGGCTTCACAATTCCATTAAATATTTTACCACTGACATAGTGCCCCTGGCTTAGTTAGACCCTGCTGGTGGACATTCTCTCCACTAAAACTGACAACACAATCAGCTTTAGGTATCTTCAATACCTGTGGTTGCAAGGGGACCCCCTTAATCATCCTTGACTGTGTGGGGACCTTGAACATTTACTGCCGTTTGGGGAAAATGAGGGAAAAAAATTATACATTTCCTGATTATGCTCTTTAGCCACAGGGCAGTGATATGACATTGTTAGGATAAAGGTGATAATGAACTTAAGTAAGGTCAGCAATAGAAAGATCAACAGCCCAGAGAGACTAATCTCAGTGTAAACCTTGAATTTTAAGAAGAGCTGATGCATCTGATCTTCAGGGATTTTTATAAATACTGGTAGAACACCAGACAGTCAACTTCTTTGCTGAAGAATTTATCACAATACCAAAAATAATAGAAAAATAAAGGCTTAAAATCAGGAACATGTTTTAAATGTTACTCTAATTTACTTAAAAAGAATAGAATAACACCCTCTGCATCCACGTGCCTTTTTTTGGACAATAGGAGAGGCTAGATTACGTTGGTTTGGACATGTGCTGAGGAGGGATGCAGAGTATATTGGGAAAAAGATGCTAAGGATGAAGCTGCCAGGTAACAGGAAAAGAGAAAGGCCTAAGATAAGGTTTATGGATGTGGTGAGAGAGGACATGCAGGTGGTTGGTGTGACAGAGCAAGATGCAGAGGACAGGAAGAAATGGAGACAGTTGATCGGCTGTGGCGACCCCTAACGGGAGCAGCCAAAAGAAGAAGAAGTAGGAAGCATAAAACTCTGATGTCTGGATTTATTGACTGCCTGTAATCCAGAAAGATTTACCAGTGCATCAAACTTTAGGAAGGACAGGGCAAAATTAGGGAAGGTCTGTGAAATCAGAGACAGTGACAGGTACGCATTACTCCTCAATGAGGTAAATAAAAGTGATTTACCCCTTCTGTTTTTTGGTGACTGCTAAACAACATTCATTGGTCTGGTGTGGCAGTACTAGTGTTGCACAATGTATTGGTATTTTCTGAAATAAGTACAAAACTAGTATTGCTATGGCTTGTGTGTGTGCGTGTGTGTGTGTGTGTGTGTGTGTGTGTGTGTGTGTGTGTGTGTGTAAAAAATCTCACTGATTTTTATCTGTCTATACACCCAATAATGCCAGGACACATATGTTATTCTTCTGGTCCTCAGTAAAAAATGCAGCTAACAAGTAGTTATGTTTCAAAAGTAATGGATAAGATACATCACAGAACATTCAGACACTTCGCTCTTCAAGGAGTCCGGGGCCCCCACACCCCGGACTATATAAATTGATACAGGGATCTTCCTTAATCATCCTTGACTATGTGGGGGCCATACAAAAGCTGTTGATGGTTGGGGAAACTGAGAAAAAAATGTATTAATTTTCTGATTATGCTCTTTAACCTGAACAGGGTTGTGGTATGACCCTGTTATGATAAAGCTGATAATGGTTTCTGCTTTCAAATACACCCATTCTAAAACCAGCCTTGCTCAGATTTGTATGCACAGAAAGCTGCTGTAGGCTATATAGTAAGGTTACTACTTCTTTAGTTTTTCATCACATTCAAACCATAGAAGTGTGCACATGAGGTCATTATAGTTTGCGTTTAGGCTGACAACATGGTCATTGTTTCTCTTACTTTTCTCACAGACCTCAGAGGTGTACAAAGAAGGTTGCTATAGCTTGTGTAGGGGCAGCATACTGTCTAGCAACAAGGTAGAATAAATCATTGTAATCATTATTTTTTCACTTTCAGATTAGGCATGTGTACGGGTAGCTGCCTTTGATGGTTAGGGTTGAGGAATGAGGAAGCATGCTATGTATATGTATGTCAGCAGTCACTTGAAATACTTCTGCTTTCATCCCAGTCTAACACCAGAGGGATACATAGGCAGTGACTGTCTTTTTGTGGGGGTTAGGAAGGCAGGCAACATTCTCAGGTAGGACCTATGTATCCAGACTACAACTGGCTTGCTAGTTTACTGTGAGCTACTATTTTGTCATCTTTGAACATTAAGCCTTAGGCACAACTTATGTCTTCCTTGAAAGAAAAAAAATAAGACTGAAATTCTTATCTTACTTATGTTTTTTGTTTAGGACACTACTGGATTAAAAGGTTGGGAAAATGCTCTAAATATACCACAGAACATCTATAACCCTATGACTTCATGGGCCCTAGCTTATCTGAGTTATTTCCTAAATGGTTATTACTGTGCTGCCTTGGTCAGGAAAGGTGTGTTGAAACAATACAAGGAAAACTAAAGCTGAACAGCAACACTGAATTTCTTTCATTAATCTTAATTTATTTTCAAGCCATTATTGAATGAAAAGGTCATGTAAAAAGAAAAAAAAAAACAACTTTAAAATCCACTTCAGAGCATATGGATATGTATGGCTTCTTGAAAAAGCTGGAGAGTAAGACAAAATGTGAGAAAGGGAGGAAAGAGTAATGTGCATGGTATAGGGAGCCCAAGATGGAGGGAAATGGAGGAGAGGACTGGAGTGTGTGTGTGTGTGTGTGTGTGTGTGGGGGGGGGGGGGGGTGAAACAGTAGGCCTATGGTGCTATTTCATCGAAGTCGAGATCTGTACATAGAATATTTGTAATGCATCATTGTTGCAACTAAATGTCATTACAAACAGTAGGCCTATGGTGCTATTTCATCTAAGTCGAGACCTGTACATAGAATTTTTGTAATGTATCATTGTTGCAACTAAATGTCATTAACTGTGAATGTCCCTCTGTGAGATGGGTGAACATAGTGTGGTAAATAGGCCTGTTGTAATGTATCAGCATCGTAGCTACAGGTCAGTCTGTGCGTACTACTACTAAAAGTTTGCAGCATGAACTAAAAGGTTGCTTAAGAGGATGCAGTGACAGGGTGACACGTAAACTAGGAGCGCCTAGGGGCCCCCAAAATGCTAACACCGATCCTAACAAAACAACACTAAACACAATTTCTACCAGTTCAACAAGCCAAACTGTGAAAACAAGATAAAACTTTAAAAACAGCAGTGTGGTATCAGTCAAAGCTGGCAGAAAAGATTAAAGAGGAAATGGCTGTAAAGCAACACTGTTTTACAATATATAAACTGCAACAGAAAAGTAGTCCTAACACCAAGGAGGAAAAAGAAAACAATGAAGCAGCAACACCAACAATCAACTTAAGTTCTTCCATAATTAAGAAATACTTTAAGCACTTTAGGATATAAAAATAAAAATGTCACATGCTGGCAGCCAACTGTCACAATCTTGGGATGTCAACAAAAGCAGATAGCAGGACCACCCCTAACTGAGAAGTCTAGATCTAGAGCCCATGATCTGCATAGTTCAACTAAACTTGCCAGTACACCTTTCCACCTCTTAGCTCAGCTCAGGTTCCTTCCCTAGTCAGTTGGGTGATGTTTACATCCCTAATGCCAGTTTCCATCCTCAGGGCGTCTACTGTATATCTCTGTCCTGCTCATGCTTGACACTCAGCTAGCAATGCACCCAGTGCCCATAAATAAAGTAATACCTGGTCCACATTCCCAGTAAGATGTCTCTAAGTAAGCATTCTTAGCTGTGCTTAGATGAATTACATGGATGGTCCAAGTCACCACGCACTTTCAAGCAGACACTACCACCCACTCCTAGCTCCGGAGACAGGCTTAGTCTGGTAAGGACCTCTTCTACATGTTTCCAGTTAAAATGAAGGTCTTCCCGGTGAAAACCTTTGTCTCTGCATCTCATCAGTGGTGGACAAAATAAACCAAAGGAAGCATTTAAAGACTGCATGGGGAAAAGTAAAAGGTGGTAGGGGCATCTGAAAGCAACATGATGGAAAACTGCCTTCCTCTGAAAAACAGCATGTAAAAACAAAAAGAATAAAAGGAGGGACATGAAGAGTATTTTGTGGGAACAGAGCTAAATGGGAAGAGTTCTGGCATAGCACATCTTTGCAGGAACTGCTTCACTGAAAATAATGTTTACACTGAGTTGGTCACACACAGATGTGAATCAAAAAAATTCCTAAACATCTACTTTGCAAGATGGATAATTAAAAAAGAAAAGGGACCATTGCATATTAAATATTACTTAACTATCACTAAGTGAAAATAGAATAGAGGATAAAAAAAGCAAACTGTAGACAGGAAGAAGACTATGCTTATAGGGTGGTCTATAAAAAATGGAATAAAGAAAGTTTTGACAGTGAATTTGGGAGCAGACTGCAACTCACTGAGGAAAAAAAGAAAAAGACAATTCAACTAAAATTCAAAAACTGCCAATAAAAGAACTACACCTCTGAAAAACATGCAACAAATGCTACTCTTGCAGTACAGCTGTTTCATGAACTTACTTGTTTACAGAGAAGCAAATCACTAGAGGGGGCTACAGACTTTCTAAAAAATACAGCTCAGTCCTGATCTCCTAACATACAGCTAGGGAATGCTGACAAGTGATCTCTTTTTAACAGATTAATTCCTTGTAAAAAGTCATGTAGTAGCTAGAATGCTCACCTATTTCTTTACTTGCTTGTCATTTTCAATATGGACATAACCATAATGATCAAAAACAATCTAGTCATCATCACACCTTATAAACAATTAAAGCAACAAGATTGAGAGATGCTTTAAGTTCATGGGTTAAAAAAAACATATCCAGAAGTTCTCCGCTCTGAGATATTCAAAAAAAAAAAAAATCACCATAAAACTGAACTTCAAATGAACGAGACATAATGCAGTTTGGACACTGTGCCATTTACTAGTGGACAAAGCAAACAACCTAAACATCAACACAAATGTAAAACACTGACTGCTTAAAAAAACGATGCAAAGAGTAACTGCATCTGGAAGACAGGAGTGAAAGACTGTTTAAATATGAATTTTCTATAGCTTCTTTAACCTGTCACAAAAACAATTTTGGTGCAATCTTTCCCATTCTAAGCTTGACAAGGTGGCACTATGTACAAAACATCTGACACCCTAGTGTACAAACTAATACTACAGCTGGCAGAACACAATATAATAGCATGCAATTCATGGGCGATGATTTGTGACAAACTGGTTTTCTTTACGTCCACAGTGAAATGCCACAAATTTGATCATTCCAGACACCAGCAGTAGCCGAAAGCAAGGAATCAAAATGTAATGTTTGCAGTACCTGTTCAGTGAATAAGCAGCACCAACATGAAAGGCCAGGTGAGGCCACAAAACAAAAATAAATATAATTCAGCTTATTGCTGGACTTGCAACATGTTTCAGTTAGTGCTTATTTTTTTTCACTGAAACCTGGTGCGTATTTTAATATTAAAGGCTTTTCAAAGGGTTGTTTCACTTTAACACCCTTACTCTAATATGTAAACCTTACAAACTAAGACCTAAAAGTGGCTTCTAAGGAGTTTCCCTGCATTTCAACACATAGTTGATATTTTCTTCCATCATTTTCTCAGGGTAGCCCCTTTATAAAGAATTTTTAATATTCAATGACCAGGCAGAATAATCAAAAATCATAACGAAACAATCTAATAATTTGTCCCGTTTCTGTTTGCAAGGTTGATTGCTATTACAATGCAAGTAAAAGGTACTTAAAGAATATTTTCTATATATAAGAAGAAAACACTCCTTAATCTTTTTAACAGTTACATCCAAACAGCTGACAAAAATCTTATTATAATCACAGGTAAAATTAAAGAACTTAGTGGTGGCTTGTATATAATTAAAAACTTCAGTTACATTCATCTGGATCAGACCACAAAATAAAAAATATCACCCTGATAGCGCAGATACAATTTGCAAAAGGGAAAAAAATTCTTCATTATTAAAATATATATTTCAGTTCCCAATGATACATCACTAGGTTGGCAAAAATGAGAGCACAAACTCCTCCCAATGCCACTCCTTTCACTTGCGTATAAACTTCCCATTCAAAGTAAATATCGTTGTTGTCTGTCACTAAATTCATGAGTCCAAAAATCAATTTAACTTCAATAGTAGACAAAAAAAAATCATATTTTAAAATACCATCATGAAATAGATCAAGTCCAATATCTTGGGGAATAAAAGTAAATAAAACAGTCAAATCAATGGTAAAAAAAATGTTGTGTTCCCACAAATTATGTTGAATGCTACTCAAGAAATCCCAACAGTCATGTAATATATTACCAATGTGTAAAAAGACTGGTGTTAAAAGCCTATCTATAAGCTAAAGGGTACGTTTTTGAACCATTCACTGTTTCTATGGGTCTGAATGGTAGTCTACGGATGTCCCTGTGCACCTTAGATATACCAAATATTGTAGGAATCACAAGGTTAGAAAAAATGTTTTTAATTATTTAGTTCAGATGTAATAAACTTTTGTATTAAATAATCCTATAAATTATGGTAAACTATGCTGACTTCATTTTAGGAGGCACATAAATCGGTGTTAGTTTATTTTTTTATTTATTTTATTTTACATTTGTTGACTGGGCTAGTCTAGCTGGATATATGTCCATTTTCAGTAGAGGCCCGGGGAGAAAAGCTCCAAATTATTAGTACAGCGATTAATAATGTGTAACAATAAAAATAATAGCAGATATAATGGTAACAGCAAATTTATTTATTTATTTTTTTGAGAGATTACTTTTTAAGTAAGTAAAAGTAACAGGCTATGTGATGTTCATAACACAATACTCTTTACACACATGTGAAATACAGAAAATCACTTACTGTGTGATGTGCTTACCACAATCCTCTTTATAAAAAAACATATATGAAATGATAAGTGTGAACGGAGATGAAGGAAAGATGGGAAAGGTATCAGAGATAGTATAGGTTGAGTTTAAGGATTAGATTATTTTCATAGAGGAAGTAGAATAGTTACTGTTATGAAAGAGAGGCAGGGATACTCTTATGAAGGAAAGGGAGAGACATTAGGGTAAGTAGGCAGTGGGTCTTTTATTCCAAATCTTAGTGTAAAGTTGAGCAGCTGAGAGTCCCCTACTGAGTTATTGGATGTAATTGGATTAAAGGGGAAGGAAGGAAGACAGGGAAAGAAAAACAGGGTTAGTCTGGGTTAGTGCAGGGGCATAGCCATTTTTTATTGAGATACTTTTTGAGATTTTTTTTAAATAGAGGGAGAGAAGTCAGAGATGAGATGTCTGAGGGTAATTTATTCCATACTTTTCCTACTGAGTTGGAGAACAAACAGTCTCCTGCAGAGTTATTGGGTATAGTGGTGTTGATCAAAAGTTTTTTAGAAGACCGTAGATGTTTAAGGTTATAATAAGGGGTAATGAGGCTATTGAGTATTGGAGTTTTAGTGGGTTGGTACAGGGTTTTGTGAGCTATTATAAGTTGTTGTAGTTGAATCTGATTGTGAAGTTCAAGCCAACCTAGTTGTCTTAGATTAAGGCAATGATGGGTCCTGAATGGGGATCCGGTAGCAAATCTAGCAATGTTATTGTAGCATATAACTAGTTTATTGAGATTTTTTTTGAGAGATTGGTATAAATAGGTCATGCATAAAGTAAAGTAGAGATCAGATGAGTTCTCGCTAGGGTAATTCTAGTAGCTGGAGTAAGAAAGGGTTTGATTCTGTATAAGCTTCCTATTTTTTTTTTACACAGATTTTTATGGTAGAGTTAATGTGATTTTCAAAATTAAGATTATTGTCTATAGTAATTCCTAATAATTTTGTGGTGGTGTCCGGAGAAACACTAGTACTGTTATTGGAAGTAATAGTGAAATTTAGGGGGATGTGATTTCGTGTTGGTGAAAAGAGTAGTAGCTTAGTTTTCTTGGGGTTGAGTAGAAGGCAGCGTTGTGAGAACCATTGTTCTACTGTGTTAAAGGCTTTTTGGGTAAGAGTCTGAAGTTCAGTTTGAGAGGTAGCTGTGCAGATTATAGTGGAGTCATCTGCATATTGAATACAGGTAGTATGAGGGATAGCTGATTGGAGGTCATTGATAAAGATGGAAAATAGAAGTGGTCCTAAGATGGAGCCTTGTGGCACACCTAGAGAGATAGGAAGGTGGTCAGATAGTTAATTTTTCCAGAGTACTGCTTGTTGTCGGTTTTCAAGGTAAGATTTAAACCAAGTTATGCTGTGGGGATCAAGTGAGAGAGTGAAGAGAATGTGCAAGAGTAGTTGGTGATTCACCAGTTTCTTCTAACATGTTAAACATAATAACTTAATATTCAGCGGCATGAAATATAACAGTGCCTCTTCCTTTGTCAGGTTTCATATTCCAAATAGACCCACCTTTTTTCAGACAGCTCAAATTTACTTGTACAAGAAACAAAACTTACTTTTAACTGTATGTTTCCAGATAGCAGAGAGACAAACATTCCCAGTCAAAACATATTTTGGGAAACAGGAAAAGAGACAAGTGGATTTTGACTGCAGAAGGGAACTCAAATACATGAACCTCACTACCTTTTGTTTAAAACCTCCTTGCAAAAACAATAAAGGGATTTGTATCTTAGTACAGAGATTCTCATTTAGTAGGATTCAGTAAGTCAAAGTTCTGTTTCATTGATCAGTGAATGTTTTCTATCTTAGGTCAGTTTGCAAACCAGGTAAGGTAATATCCTGTTTCCTGCTCTGTTATATGACCCTAGACTTAGTATATTTAGTGTTTTGGGAAGTGTGAAGGGGTTTGGGCCAGCTAATGTGGCACACAGATCCACAAATGCAAGACTATACACAACAGTATTTACTATTAAATCAACAGCATCAACAGGATGGAGGACAGCAGCCACTCCAGGAGCAATGCAGTGCTATGGTACCCCAAACATCTGTACTGTACCCATCATACATCCATATGATGTATACAGTACAGATGTGTAGTGCTATGGTATCCCAAACATCTGTACTGTATACATCACACATCCATACGATGTACACAGTACAGATGTGTAGTGCTATGGTACCCCACACATCTATACTATATACATCATATGGATTACTGCTGCAAGGAATTTATTCAGGTCTTTGAACAGTCCCATGTACTACAAGTTACACCAAAAGGTAACTGAACTAAAGCATAAATTATTAGACTATCACAGTGAGTCTCTATTTGGACTAAAGTATACATTCTCAGACTCTATCACAGTGAGTCCTCACATGGGCCACAGAAATCTCTTGAGCCTCCAGCAGATATAATAAAAGTACTTTAGACCTAACAACAAATAAATAAAGCATATTCAACACTTTAGAGAAAAAGACTTCCCTCCCACACATACACACACCAATCAATATCTGATCAAGGAGATCTTTCTTACATTACTGACTTGCAGTTAAATATACATATTTACTAATTAAGCTCTTTTAACTTTAACCTGATGAAACATAAACAAAAATAAAACACTAAATAGTTACTTGTTCAAGTAAATAACATTTCAGACTGCCTTAGCCTTTCAGTGAAGCTGGCATGGGCTTCAGTAGGAAGGCTATCCCCACTCTATATGAAAACTGTTAAACCAAGGTCAGGTAAACCCTGCCCTATTCCTAGACTGTACATCAAACTTATTAATTATAACTCCAGAAAAATTGAAAGATGGAGGATCATGTAAGTTTCAAAACATACCAAACAAACATGCTCTTAAATAATGTTGCATTTGTAGATGCAGAAATGGGTGAAATGGCTCCTTTCCATGCCAAGGTTTTCTGATGTATGTTTTTTTTTCTTGTCTTCCTCTTCACGACTGAGGCTACCCTCCAGCTGCTCTACTGTTCTGTTCATTCTCCCTGGGCAAGAAGCCTGTGGCTTTTCCATGCATGCCACTTAATGTGAAATGGGCCACGTTACCAGTAGATATGTTCAGCTGCCCCCCCACATGTTCTTCTGTGTGATCCTCAGTTAACGTGGAGTGAAGTGTATATCAGCAAGTGTATCCTTGAGCAAATACTTTCTCCCCTCTCCCCAAAGCCTGGTGAAGCAGGCAAAGCCTGATCACTTCTCCATTCCCCCACAATATCTCTAACAAGCACCTGTGTTGCTTGTTGAACTCATGCCATATGGGGCAAAGTCAGAACTTTATTCCCGTACTTCAACAGAGATGGCATGTTGTGATACTTCCCAGAGTTTTACCCCTGTACTTCAGCGACGGCATGTTGTAATACTTCCCAGACCTTTACCCCTGTACTTCAACAGACATGGCATGTTGTGACACTGCCCAGAGCTTTATCCCTGTACTTTAACAGAGACAGCATTCTGTGATACTTCCCAGAGCTTTACTCCTGTACGTCAACAGATGGTATGTTGTGATACTTCCCAGAGCTTTACCCCTGTACGTCAACAGAGACGGCATATTGTGATACTTCCCAGAGCTTTATCCCTGTACTTCAACAGAGATGGCATGTTGTGCTACTTCCCAGAGCTTTATCCCTGTACTTCAACAAAGACGGCATGTTGTGATACTTCCCAGAGCTTTATCCCTGTACTTCAACAGAGACGGCATGTTGTGATACTTCCCAGAGCTTTATTCCTGTACTTCAACAGAGATGGCAAGTTGTGATACTTCACAGAGCTTTACCCCTGTACTTCAACAGAGATGGCATGTTGTGATACCTCCCACAGCAGAAAACACCACAAACGACTAACCTCTTGGAAAGGATTTGTCTAACTATTGGCCAACCCATTTTCCTTTAATGAATGAAAACAAGTAAGTGATCAGACTGTCCACTGGATTTTGTCCTTTCAACTCTATCACCTCACAACTCTAGGAACATCTATGTACTGCACAAGTCTTTTCCTTTTACCTTTTTAGTTTGTGTAAGGAAACAGGAAGGTGGATGGATTGATTTAACTTCCATATGTTGAAACAATAGACTTTAGCCAAAAAGGAAATATCTGTTTAAAGACGCACCTTCCTATCAAAAGATGCATTACAGAAATTCTTCTGGATGACATAACTGCAACTAGACAAATGGTCTTCCTGGAAAATACCGGACATCAACAAAACTGATTTACTCAAAAGGGTGTGAGGTTAATTTCTCTGTTAGAAAAATATCCAAGTCTCAAATGCGAAATATCTTTTAAAACTGCTTAACCACTGCATCTATGGCTAAAGGAGACTTGACAGACAAAAGTACAATTGTGTAGGAACTTACTGTAACAATATACACCCTACAGATCATTGTTCCAGTATTTCAAACAGTTGGGTTATCTTGCCAGATAATCTGGACATCTGGCCAGGGTACCAAAGCTAAAAGCTTCCACAGAGCCATAAGTCTGACATATGACCCAAACCTGCAGGTGTAAGGGTACATAAATGAATGTATGAGTGTGAAACTGCATAATACCTTCAAGCCAGAAGGTCAACAGACACCTGAAGATACCAGAGCAGTTGGTCAGCTAAGAGGGAAGAAGACAGAAAATGGCTCTCCCACTGGTCCATGAAAAGAGGTAAGTAAAGACAGAAAAGGGGGATGGGCAAGGAGGGAAGGAATACTGCAGCAGTGATCAATAGGACATCAATTATTATGGTAAGCTTTTACACAACTGTACTATGTCCTTCCTTAGACCATGGCTGTACTATCAGTATTCCAAACTACTGGTGATTCCCATAGATTAAATGGTGTAAAGGGTGGCAGGATGAGACATAGGAGAGCTGTCAAGCAGTCTACACAGGACTGAGCTGGCGAAGTCAGCTCTTGACTTAGAAAGAGCATCTACCCCGTAATATTTGATAACAGTATACACTGAAAATCAAGAAGCTACTTCCAGGATAGCTCTCGAGTCTTTCCCCTTTGCAAAAATCTTCAGATGAGGCCACTGTTCAGGTAGAATTTGCTTTCACTGATGAAAGTAAAAATTTGCTAAAGTGAATGTAACAAAAAAGATGGATTTAGAAATCCAATTAGCAATAGTTTGTTCTGAAACAGGGCTACCTAACTTGGTTTCTTGAAAGGGACGCAAACAGCCGTTCAGTCTTGCGGATTGACTTTGTCTTGTCCAAATAAAATAAGAGCTGTCTATGCACATATAGTGCAATATTTGCTCTCTCCCTTATTCTGTGGGTTAGCAAAGAAAGTAGGGAGATTGATGGCCTGATTGAGGGAGAGCTCATTTACCACTTTAGGCATAAAGAAGGGGCTGGCCCACAAATACACTGTCCTTACAGAAAATAAGGATGTGCTGTGATGCCATCAATGCTCAGATAAGGGCTACTAGCAGTACTGTGAACTCCAGACTCTGGTGCATGGACACTGTGAAGTTGAGATGAAGTAAAAGGGTTTATGGAGAGGGTGGATGTATTAATAAGTCAGCCAGGTATGGGAATATTTGAATTACCTGAGTCCTGCAGAAGGCTATGACTGGAGTCAGACACTCTGTGAAAACCATGGGGGCTTCTGAAAGTCCAAAAGGAAAAGCAGAGAACTAAAAGTGTGATAATCAAGCAAAAAACCTCAGAAATTTCCTGAAGGTAGAGTTTACTGGAATATGGAGGTATGCATCCTTTAGATCCAAGGACACCAGAAAGGCTTACAAAAGTATGAAACACAGTACAGTTTTAAGAGACAGTATCTTAAATGAGGGGACCTTGAAGATCGTGTTTAGAATGGACACAGCCAGTACAGATCAACATTCTCTTTCTTTTCTTGGAACGAGGAATAGTCTTAATGACCCTTTTCCCATGTACTGTTGTGGCACAGGTTCTACTGTGTCTTGGTTGTGCGAGTCTTGAATGATGGGAAAAAAGCTTTATCTGACTGGTGGTGGTGGAGTTATGTCCTTGAATGGAGTGACATCTCTCCACATCCTTCTGCTATCACGTTGAATAATAGAGAGGATCAGTTTGTCTCTGGTAATGAGCTGCCAATTTCCAACTGACGAAGTTTGGACAGGAGGATTAAAGGACTGAGGGGGGAACTCGAAAAAATGTAGTCAGGCTGACTTGTCTGGGTAGGGAGGCCTCCCAGATTTAGAGTCCATGTCTAGTTTGTCTTGGAATCTTTTCCTAGGCAATTTCTTGAACTTATGATGGAGCCTAGACTCCCTGTGGGCAAAGGATATGGGCTTCACAGGGTAGTCTCTCCAGTATCCGGGAACCGAAGTAAGAAATATTTGCATGTAATACTTTGTTTTCCCCATTATTACAAGGATCCTTGAAGGTGAAAGGCCAAGGTACCAGATGTTTTAATGGTGAAAGTAAAGCTCCTTTGAATGAACTGCTGGTGCTCTGTGTTTTTGTTTGTTTTTTTGGAATTATTTGGCTGCTTTGTATTTTACATGACAAGATAACCTAGTACTTTGGAATACTGCAACAATGATCTAAGGAAGGACAACAGGCATATGTATTAGAGTTGTAGTTTTACAGATAAGTATGCCAGACCTAAATTAAAGGCATAATGTACTGCAATATATAAATGACTGAACCACAAATTTTGTTTGACTAGTAAAAAAAATCTTGTCCACTTGGAAAGGTCAGATTTTCTACTACTTGACCATTCTCATTCATTAAAGATGGGTAAAAGTTCTTTAGAAAACATTTTTATGAATTAATTTGAAATCTTGCAAGCAGGTGGAGTGAGAGCATGGTGGTATGGATTTAATATTTTGCCCTGTTGTTGAGCTTGAAAGTTGCAGACATATGGTGTTAATGGCTCTACCACTAATATTTTTAAACACCTTTACTGAATTATCACTTGTGGCATAGGAAAACTTACATTTATATAAAAGTAATCCAACCATATTAACAAATTCACATTTACAAACATAGGATGAATAACAATATGTATGTGATGTATAATCTATTCAATTCCTGCCTTCTGTTAAACCTCATTCCTCCTCCAAATCATTTTTTCTGCAGGTATTGTTCCCACAATTTCAATTATTTCTATGTAATTTACTCCTACTCTTTTCTAAAAATTCCACTTCCTTTTCTTTTATCTCTGCTACAATATTTAGTACAAGTACAGTTTGTTTAGATTTTGATCTTTATTTTCTTTTAAATGCTTTCTGGTAGCCACTAGAATTAAATATAACAAGGCCTTACTGTGTCTAAGCAATTCGTAACCTATATCCTAGCTAAAAAAATAATTTCCTTAGTTACACTCATTTGCTCACCTATTACTCCTGGCATAGTACTCTGTAGGGAATTTTTAATGTCTGTCAACTTATTAAATGCCCAAAACATATGTTCCCAGTTATCCCTTTCTTCCCTATCACACCTCCAACATTTGACATCTATCTATGGAAACAGTCTTTGGAGTCTACTTGGGGTGTAAAAGTATGTATGCAAACATTTCCTGGCAAAAATCCTAAATCTTCTAGACTTTGTTGCATATTTGGGAACCATATGTATGTCCTCCCATTGTTTCTATGTGAATTGCATATTTAATCTCTCTTCCCAATCTTTTCTGACCTCTTCTGATTGATTCCTATAGTTACACTGTAGTATTTTACATGCCCAACTAATTATCCCTTTTTTAACTGCAGATTCTATTCAAAGTTTACTTAAAACCTCAACCACTGCAGGCCTTTCATTTAGGATTCCCCTATCCCCTTCTCTTTGTCTATAATCTAATATCAATTCCTGATAAGGAAGGAAATCACAAGCCTGCATTCCAATGTTTTCTTCACCTGTTTCCATTCGATTACCTTTCCTTCTCTAATTACTTGTTCCTAATACCTTGGTACCCTTTGCCAGCTTCCTCCAGTAGATTCCATCCCTCTCGTCTGTTCTCTGCACCCCTAATTGCAGTCATCCCTACAACCAGAATCACCTTTGTCCATTCCCATTGTGGCTTAGTTCTTAGTACACTTTGTGCTACTTTATAAATAGAATGTTTTGTATGACTGTTGTTATTCTCATTAAGGACCTGTATCCAAAATTCCATTCTTTCCTTTTTTCTTGAATTACCCCTGCTTTATCATCATCCCTTTCCATTTTGAATTGTAGCCTTTAGCATGCGTTACGTAGTACAGCCTGAACTGTGTAGCTCTAAAATATCCCTTCAAATCAAGTAATCCTAAATCACCTTGTTCTATTGGAAGGGTCAGCTTATCTTTCTTAACTCTTGCCCTCTTCCTCTTCCAGATAAATTCCTTCAACTCTTTATTAATTATTTTCCATAAATTCGACTCTGGTTGATAAAGATATGCCTGACCCATATATAAAACTAAAGGGGCAAAAAACATTTTCACTTCCTGTATCTTACTAGTCATAATTATAAAAAAGAGCTTCCAGTTTCTCAGTTTTTGTACTAGCTTTTGTTTAGTCTTTTCCCGTGTATCCTTAGCTGCCATAACCTAATCCATTTTTAATCCATACTCGTAAATATTTCATTTTATCATGTCTCCATAAATATGGGTATTGCCGAACCAATTTGTGCTTTGGGTATATAATTTACAGAGATAGCTTTTGTTCTGTCTTCATTAATTTTACATCCTGAAAGACTTGAAACTGTCTCAAAATGTTCCACAACACTATAATGTCCTTTTCTGAGCTTATCAGATTCAAAATAATATTAAAGCCAATGTTTCTCGATTACCATACCAATTATATCCTGGCATATCTGAAATCCTTATTTATTTATTTTTTTACCAATGGCTCTAAATAAAAAACAAAGGGGAAAGAAGACACCAATGCCTGGTTCCTCTATTCAAATGCAACTTATCAGAGAGGAACCCTCACACTTATTTTTTGTTTTACCTTGGTTGTTTAGGCGATGGACACATTTTATCCGCTCCATGACTATGATTTTACTGATTTATTTAACTTTGTTTCACACTGACAGTTAAGTACTCACTGATTATTTCACTCTTGATAACATTCTCTGAAATAAAAACTTATCTAATACTTAAAATACTGAAGTCAAGTCCCTGTTTTGTTCTAGCTGTTCCATTTGTTTGGGTCTATATTATAAAACCGAAGAGGCGTTGCAGCGGAAGCCTCTTCATCGACACATACACAGTGAACGAACAAAATCACGAATGCTGACGTCAGCGATTTCTTTCCCTGGGAAATAAATCGCTTGCCTCAAAACATAAATACATCATTACAAACATAACAAAAATGGGGGGCTTTGCCCCCACACCCCCCTAACGAAATACACCATATCCAAGATCACACTACAGTGGGGAAAACGGCAAACTTACAAGAATGGCCAAGCGATTTCTTTCCCAGGGAAAGAAATAGTTGATGTCAGTGTTCATGGTTTTGTGCGTTCACTGTGTATGTGTCGATGAAGAGGCGTTCACTGCAACGCCTCTTCGAGCATTTCATTTAGACTCGTTTGTTTCACTGCAGAGCCTATGCTTTACCTCTGATCTCCCCATGAACTCCTTCCTGCTACATAAATTATGCAACTTTACTTTTTTAAATGTGTACTGCTTCTACCACATGCAAACAACCCTGTGTGCAACCTCTGGACTTAGCAAACTAAAATGGGCCATAATGAGTTCTTCTCACTTCTTCACTAGCTAGTAATTTGTATCAATATTTGCTTTAGTATGTAATACATGTACTTGCGTACTTCGATTTCTCAAGTTACTATGCTTAAGACTATGCACTATGTACATTACTTGAAATGTGTCTTTTTTATTATTTAACTCTATGATGTCTATTGTAATCTATTGTTTTATTGCCATTTGCTGTCTTGGAGTTGTCTGCCAGATACTCTACTGAAAATGGGACCTCTTAGCTGGACATAAGCAGTTAGAATTTGTAAACAAAGAAAATGAATGAATAAATAATACTAAACAAATAAAAAAAAAAACAGATCTTATGTTTTGTACTGCTAGTCTGTAATCCCAAAATCAGTCTTTAAATTACTTAGCTCCTCCTTTTAAGACTTTGAGCCCACAGTTTAGTCTCTAATACAGTAACAAATAAACCAACTTCAAAAAGCAGCACGAATACAACCAGATGCCAGTTTTACACCCCAGTAGCAGCATATGCAGTACTAACATAATGAAAGTAAGAAAGCTGAGCATTCCAAAAATAAACAGCTTTTAGGGGAAAATAAAATTCTGCTTCCATCTGCTCAGTAGTTGATTGCTCACATAAGCCAATTATTTTAAGAAGAATGCAAAAACAATGTTAACATGTTACCAATGAAGCAAAGATAAAATATTGCATTTAAAAAGTACCATTTTTAAACTCTGACAATTTTATTGAAATGGTCAACTCACAAATAAAATTACAACACAATATTTTACATTAGCTATTAATCAATAATATATGCGTGCATTTATTAAGTAGCACACAAAACACATTGTACTTTCTACTAGGTTACACCTGCTTGTCAGGGAGGTTTTACACTATATCAACACTTTAAAAATAAACAAATATGAACTAAAGTGATCACAATATAGTACATAATAACCTTAAAGTTATTACTCATGACTCAGATATCTATTCCACCTGCAGTGTCCATGGCATCCATTTCAACATGTTCTTTTTATCTATTTGACATTTGAAAAAAGCTTCCCGTTCTTTATCTCCCTCATAATTTGCTTGACATCTTGAGTTTATGATTCCTTTCTTATACACTTTCTAGTGATTGCTTTCCTCACAACAGCTACAAATATCTCCAACAAAGTCCTTGCCCCTTTCACTATTCTATTTTACCTAAAGTAATCATCCACAGAGATGCTGGAATTACTACTTTTTTCAGGCCAAATAATACTACAGACATTGTGTATATTAGCTCACTTAAAATTGTTTGAACTTCGGACACTGCTAAATCCTGTTAAATCAAAGTCTCATACTAACAAACACGTGGAACACTCGGGTACAGTATAGAGAGTCTTGCAGGAACACAAAAATATTAAGACAGTTTTACAACCAAATGAGGAAGATGGATATCCCTGTTTAATAATTCTATTTAACTGAAAAGTTTTTTTGAAAATCTGTTTTCTATCTTTAATTGTGTTGATGCAGTAAATACAAAGATTTTATTAAAAGTATCCACCTCTGAGGAAAGCCCATCACTTTTAGTACTTCAAATACATATTGCCAAACAAACTTTGTCAAATGTCTTTTCACATTCACATGTACAACCAACAATGTTTGCTTTTGTTGGCTACTTCTCTCAACAAACCAGAAAGAAAACCAACAATGTTTGTTTGATTTTGTTGGCTACTTCTATCAACATACCAGGAACAAAACCCATCTATTCTAGATCAATCAAAGGCGGGAACTATGTCTTTAAATGTTAACATATATTGCTAATGGTAATCCATTTATCCTGAGAGTTTTATCCCTCTTCTGATTCCTTGACATTGTTTCCACATCATCCTCTGTAACTTCTTACATCAAGCAGTTCACCTGATTCTGGTCCAAATATTTTAATGGAAACTTGTTTAGGAAGTTCCATATCTCATTTGTTTTCCCCTCCCACTCTGACACTGCTTTATATAATTGTTATTAGAAATGAACAAAACCTCCATGTATATCTCCTCCCTGCCCTTTGATCTATTATCTTGCATACTGATCTCTTCAATTTCTGATGCCTAAGCCTTTGAACTAAATAGTTCTGTCATTTAGGTGTTACTTCAAAATCTACCACCACTTGAGTTCTCTTAGCTTGGTCTATACTGTAACCTAGCACTTTTAGCTATATTACCCTGTAACTCCGTCACTCGAGTTCAGCCCTTACCTTCTTGTGAATCACTTCTTCCTGTATTTTCAGTAAGCTCTGCTTGTAAACTGGCTGCTTCTGAATCCACTAACTGTCTCATCTACATTTTTTAGAAAATTTGTTAAAGCATCTTTACACCTATACCGTAGTTTTATCACTGACTCCCCCCGTTATGTGGAAAGCCCACCACCATTACCTAGAAATGCCTCCAATCTGCTTTTATACTGTTCTCTTTTGCAAAAGTACAGGTTAACTCTTCAATTTCTCAAACATTTCCTTGTCAACATACCCTCTCATTAGCAATGAAGAGTCATCTGATAAAAGAACCATGTATGTATGTATTAATGTAAACTCTCAGTAAGTTACACCTGCTGCCGGCTAACCATGATTTTGTCTGCTCTTGAATATGATTTATCCCTGTATGAGAAACATATGTAAGTATTTCCTCATTAGTGCAGCATACTTAAAAGTAAATCAAACTAAGGAAGGCATCCTGTGATCTCTATGACCAGTGTGCACTCCACTGATTTCAAACAATGTGCTCCAGTTTCCTGCTCACAAAACTGCCCCCTCCTGTGCTACAACCCACTTTAACTCTTTAGCTATAGTTTTCTGAGCAATCCCTGGTGGAATATACAAATTTATAATCATGCATGACACTCCCCCTACCTTTTTTCTTACTTAATATAAACTTCCCTAAATTATCCTTTTTGTACTCCCAGCAGCTCAAAACTCATATTTCTTTGACATGAGTGTAGCATCACCACTTTGGCTTCTGATGAACATGATGAAAACCTTGACAATTTAGAAAAAAGGTTCCCTAGTTTCAAATGCTCAATGTCATTCAATAGTGTTTCTTGCAGTACATGGTTTGACAAACTATTAACATTCCACTATAAGTACAATATACATACAATTATTTAAAAGTCAGGTGGAGAGCTTTGACAGAACAATTATTATACTTGTGTTCAATTCAGGTAAATCAACAAATGTCCAGTCATCCAAACACCATTCCAGTAATACAGTCAGCATATTAGCTTAGCCTTCATTGACATAATTTTGCAGTTTTGAAAATAATGTTTCTTTACTACTAATAATAATTTTTAATTAATTACAAAAGTCGCTTCTGCTTTTCTAAGATCCTTCTCTTAAATACTAAGAAAACATCTGGCTTATGCCCTCTCAGTTACCCTGGTCATCTGGGATGAGGGCTCACCTCCCTCATTAAGCACAGGTAAAAGTTCAGCCTTTAAACATTCAGCAGCATAACAATATGACTGCTCTCCTAGGAAAGTTCACTTGGAAGCAAGCTAGATAAAACAGCTTCCATTTCAAATACCCTCTCCTGCACAGCTTTATTAAATTATGAAAAGTCGCTCTCTTTGCCTTGTTTCAGCTGAATAATCATGATCGCACACTCTTATTTTGGCATCCCTTATTTATATTCTAGAAGCCCACAGTTTTGAAAAAAAAACTTTTTAAGTTCATTGATGTGGGAGCAAACTAAGAGAAAGATCTTTGAAACTTCACCCAGAGTGAATGAAAGAAAAAACTCTGTGGGTCTCTCTCAATTCTATCTTGTCTCTTGGATCAGTTCATTCCACCAACATATCTTTCATGAAGTCCATACAATTCATCCCTCAGCCTTTTTTAAGAATACAAGTGAAGCATAGATTTTTACACTTGGTTCTATATCCACAATTTTAGCCTCTAAAAGTTCCAACACTGTTTTCAATGTGATTGTTCTGTGTTTTACTTCATGCTACCATTCAAATCCACCATCTGGTCAAAATAAGAACTTAAGACTGTTTCTCCATCTTCCATTCTTTTACCTGACCTTTTAATACAGTCCAATAAATTATTAATCTGCTACAGTTCTGATGTTTCTTCTTCCAAGCTGTTCTCTGGTTTTTTTTCTGGTTTGTTTGCTTGCTTTCTGGCAGAATATTTCAGTGTCTTCTTGATAGCCTTTCTTAACCCAGGATTCACCCTTTTCTTGTCACAGGCCCAAACCACATGTTATCATTTATCTTTGCTTTCTTCTTATCATATAAGCAGAATTAATAAACCACAACATAACCAGAGACTCTAAGATAACTCTTCTTGAAGGAAAGGGAACTCTGCTCAAACAGTATTCATATGTTCCCTCCCCTGACAGGTAAAAAAATGCTATTTTTAAAATTTAAATCAGAATTAAGCTTGCAAGATAAAAGTGAGAAAATTTGGGGCCTGTTTGTTTGTGGGACTTATCCATATACTATGAATCATGCAGCACTTTAAAATGCCAATATATCAGACTGGAAAGAGGATGAATAATAACCAACAGGCATTACTGGTTTATTTAAAATACTGTTCTAGCCTAGACAATGCATTGTCTAATAATATCTTGTACTGGTCCCCAATAAAATAGTTTACCTATGACATCATCGTCCCCCTCCTCTTCACAAATCACCATCCTCTCTTCATCACTTGTCATGTCCTCACTGGTTGTACGCTGGGATCGAAAGGAACGTTGTGGTAAGAGAGAAGGACGTCCTGGATCACCAGAGGGAGTGGCAAATGGAGACATTACTTGCGGCAGATGCTGCGGTTTGGGACTTGAGTACCGGAGTTGACCAGAACACAGCTGGAAATTATACAAAGTAAAAGGACGTTAGCAACAGCATACAACACAAAAATACATTTACCAAAAGAATCCCAATCTGTAATACGTGCAAGGTATCAAAACAGATACTATGAGTTCCAGGAACATCTTACAAATGTATCTGTACTCTGTTGACAAGTTTTTTCAAATACCTCTGCATACATCTGAAAACTACCATGGATATTACTCACGTATTGTTCTGTGAAATGATACACTGAATTAAAAACTAGATGCAACAATCTACACCTAACAACTGATTTTAATTTATGTTCACCTGACTCCAGACTTCAAAAATACCACCAGGCTGAAATATTTTTGTTATATTTTTCTTATTTGCACATCCTATATAAAAACTAAGTTCTGCAGAGTATTTGACATCTTTTCTAATATTCTGAAGTACTAGCAATCATGATTCACAAACTCTAGAAACAAGAACCACAAATGTAGTGAATCTCCAATAAATAAAGCACTCAACCTACACTTAACATTATGCCACTAATTTCAAGAACTAATGATGGTGGTAGTGGGGTCTTGATGTTAAGAATTAAATTCTGCCACTTCAGAAGATGGCCTAATGTGCAATTATAATGTTTTGATAAGTTATGAGTCACAAACATGGTAAATCTAAAGGCACCTTTTTTAAATGGACCAGTCCTAATGACTTGTTCCAGCCAAAACCTGGGTAACAAAGCAAGTACAATACAATATTGAATTATATAATACAGTCTTGAGCTTAGAATAGAATGTTTCAGTTGTTTTATATGAAAAAAGCGGTAAAAGAAACCATCTTGACAAATTTGTAGACTTGTAGAGTTTCAGAGCTACAGCATGCATAATATGATTCTGGGCATACAGTATAATTTAGTCATGTTCCAAGTATGCATTTCAGGTTTTGGAACACTGTACAAAGAAGATTGCACAAGTAGATGCTACAGCTGTTTACCTACTCACAGTAATCTTAAAATGACCAGAAAGAGAATAATTAGTAACAGTAACGACTATATACAAATATGTATTCCACATTTATAAATTTGTGCAGTTACTTACTGCCTAGACTTGCAGTACAAAGCATTGCAAATAAGTGAGAGTCTTGACTGAAGAACAAAGAGACCATTTCCAGCCATGATCTTGTTAAACACATACCTGTGTTTACACACACACACACACACACACACACACACACACACACACACACACACTGAAAATGTAAAATCCCAGAGGCAGAAAAAATACTAATGAACAGTTTAACTGCTAAGGAAAGCATACAATGACCCAAACCTGTTGCGTCAAGTCAAAGTCACCACAAGAACAATGGTATAAGTATACACATCAGAACAGTAGATATCTGAGTCCCGGGACAACTGCTGCTGCTGCTGGTGAGCCCTTATGCACAGGGAACAACAATGAGCAGTTGCCCACCCTTCCAAGTCTGGCTTTAAGAGTTCTTTGTACCCCCCCTTTCCAGGGGTGCTGGTCTGACATACATCAACAAGGAACAGCAGCTCCCATAATTTTCCTTTTTAATGAAAGGGCTATTGATCAGTATATGTCACTTAAGGGCAAACTTTACCCTCAGTCCTCAGCTTGTAAAGCCCTCTGTGACTTGCAATAACATTTTAAGATCCTTTGTGTAGTAGGCCTTAGAAGAGACCCCATTTTGAATCATCATAGCAGAGGGTTTCATGTCATGCTCACTTTTTTAAGTACTGACAACTTCCATAAAATGCTGTGGAAGATGGTGAAGGACTGCCCCTTCTCTCCTCATTTCTTTTTATTACACAGGTAGCAGACATCTTATTTCTTTGGATGTTTCCAATAAATGTGCCCCTAATTTCTGAGAGACAATAGTTGGGAGCCTATACTGCAGCAGTCATCCCTATACTCAAAACATCTATCATTACTGGTGTGTGTATTTATACAACCATATTTTGTTCATTGCAGGGTCATTACTGCAGCAGAATCTTTATCTATATGAAGAGTACTGAAACAGTTACCCATGTTGGCGACAGAGCATTAAAAGCACGCCAAACTAGACAGCAGCTGAAAAACTTGCTATGATCTTGGACTGGATATCCAGCATGTAGTGCATGGTGGCTGCCTCACAGATAACTCAGAGAAGGGACATTTTTTAAAGAAGGATGTTGTGGTAGCTGCTGCACTAGTAGACTTTGCTCTAACCACAGTCTCCAGAACATTTGCAGCGAATTCACAGCAAAAGTAGCAGATACTGCAATTTGCTAACCACTCTGGCAATGTTTGTTTGGAAGCTGGTCTGCCACCTCTAGCAAATGATTATCAAACTTTGTGGACTTGGAAGAAGCAGAAAAAGAAAGGAGTGACACGTTTTAAAGAGTGGCCTTGTTCTGGCAGTCATGAGTTTCATTTGTCCAGGATGAGACTTCCATGCCTAGACATGTTAGGCAAACCTCTTCTTCTGTCCCATGACCATTTGTAAAACAAGAAAGGCCTCAAACATCCTGAAGATGCTGAAGCATAGTGGACAGGTATGCCTTCTTTGGTGAGACCCTAGTGTCTGCTGATAATTGTTAAGAAATACTCTGTGAATCAGATGTTCTTTATGCTTTGATGGGCTTCTGCCATGTCTTAAAAGCTTCCTTAAAATGAGTAGTTGCCCATTGTTGTACAACTGGAAAAGAGAAAAAACTCATGGCCTCTGTCTTAACGGTATTTCAAAGCCTCTTTAACTTGTCTGTAAAATAATTAAATCTGGTGAAGGAAACCTGAGACTTTTTGCAAACCTCATCAGAAATACCTGAAGAGCACATGAAAAAGAGGGAGTGACACAAGTTCTAAACAGTGATGACTCTGCTCCAGCAGTCATAAGGTCTGTTTGTCCAGGATGAGAAAGTGGTATGTCTAGATGTGTTTTAACAAACCTACTTCTCTGTCCCATGACCACTTCCTAGACCTCTGCAGCACAAGAAAGACCTCAAACATGCTGAAGAGGCTTAGGCTTAGAGGATGTTTATGTCTTCTCTGATGAGATTCTAGGGTCTGCTACAGGAAATACCCTACAACTCAAATGTTTCTAGTGCTTTGAAGAGCTGCTTCCATTTCTGAAAACCTTCTAGGGACTGAGTAGCCAGGTGTGTGTAAATCAGGTAGACAGAGACATCATGACCCACTCCAGTTGCTGGAACAGTTTTTTTTTTGTAATGGATGTAGCATTCATCCAGTGACAAATTAGGAATGCAACCACTTCTGCTTGCTCTCTGAGTGGTCCAAAGAAAGGTGTAATGTACCCTGTACCCCAAAACTTATGCAATCAATTCCAGGTTCTCGTTAAATTTTACCATTGTCTGGTAAAATATGCTTAAACAGGAGACACAAAGTCTGTACTTATCTTGGGCCACCATATTACGGAAAAGAGATTCTGACATTCCACTAAAAAAAACACAAAAATCAAGACTTCAATGTCCTTCATCAAAAAATACTGAACAAGATGAAAACTGTAGAAACCATTTATAACAAATGCAGTAAATAAAAGGCAAGATCTAACAATTCAGAATAATTTAGAGAACTGGAAGGAGAAGTCACATAAAAAATGAACAACCTGATTATAAGGCTATAACTGCATTGGAAAAATTGCCCACTGGAGTTGATAGTAATGCACTAGTGAAGACCCTTCTGATTTTTAGTCTGTTTAAGACCAGAAATGTCCTTGCAAGACAGAAAAATAAAAGCACTGCTGAAATCTTTAACCACCAAAAAAAGATGCGGATGATTTAAGATTAGCAGCAGTCTTAGTAGCTCAAACATTAGAGGACTCATCTTTGGAAGAGAAAGCTGTGGGTTCTATTCACACACCAGGTAGTTGGATTCATTCTTCCAATACTGACATTGCAGTGTTGCATAACAGGACAGTTGCACTCCTAAGCATTCCATCTTTCAGATGAGAAGTTAAACAACAGCAGGTAATACTTACGTTGGTTGTGCACATCTTGGTTATACACGTTTTTCACCCATGTTTTGAGGGTCTGGTAAAAACAAAGGAAGCGGCATGAAATGCTTGACTGAGAACACTGTTACTACTTTGAATATAAAGGAAGGATTGGTTCTCATGCTAATCTGACCTTTATTCAAAACACCCTTTGCACATCAGGGCTTCTAACCAAGATACTCTTGCAGCTGAGGTGATGGTCACAAGCAGAACAATTTTCCGGATTAAGTAGTTAATAAGGGCTGATGTAGCTGGCTCAAAGTGGGTTACAATACACTTTTCCAGGACACTGTTCAAGTTCCATGGTTGGCAGCCCTCTTCCTGGGTAGTCTGAGGTGCAAAACTTCTTTCAGAAACGGTTTCATTGGTCTGAGGTTTGCTAAGGGTAGATTCCATTGTAGACAAGCTGAAATCTCAGACAGGTGAATTTTAATTACTGTAGACGTTGAGCCTAAAGCAGACAAGACACTGCAGTATCAGGGGCACTGTTGCTTCTTTTGGGTCCTGCCCATACCTCTCAACTCTCCAGATTTTTACCTCATATTTTTGGTCTGTTCTTCAAAAAATTGTGGTTTTCTGGCAAGTCACAGAGAACTGAAGTCACTAAATAATGACATACATATGAGTTTCAGACTTGATATCCTTGATAAAAAATGTGTGCTGACACAAATCCTATTACTCTAGCAACTTTCTAAGTTTATAAGAGCGATATTTCAAATCTGGGCCTTTGTCCCACCACTATTTTAGACTTTGTCCAGATTTCTTGCTCTATGAGGTTGAGAGGTATGGTCCTGCCCCTGTGCCTGACCCACTCGATAAACTTCTTCCTTTTGGATATGTAATATTGCCTTGTAGATGGTTTCCTAGTCTTTTTAATAATATTATTTTTAAGTACTGGTGTCTGAATGGTATCAGGATGAAGTCATCTAAGCAGTGAGTTGGAAGTGTCATGAGGTTGAGGTGCATTAGGGAACTGGTGTTGAGCAAGAAGGCCCACCAAAGTGGGTAGTACCTGAACTCTTACCCCCAGTACATTTCTATGAGCTGGGGGAACCAGTGCAGCCTGGGACAGATGGGTGCTATAAGTGGATCTAGTAGCTGGTACAGAGGATTAAGGCTGTGAGCTATAGTTTCTGTGGTACAGTGTGTGAGTCACTCAGCCTCATTTGCCTACTGTATGACTTCGAGCAAGTCACTTAACCAAACAATGCTCCCAGGTCATCCCTGATAAAGGACTATGTGACCAGTGGGCCTACCTGATTAACAAACTGGCATCATTATTTTGTGCACTGCTAGGTTTCTAAAGATCCTCAAGGAGCAACAGCATAGTAACCACCTATGAACCTACAAGTATCATCTTGTTTTTTCCCTTCTCATTTTCTGGATCATCCTGGAGAGAAAGAAGACTGGAAGAAAAGCATTTAGAAACAGACCTGTCTAGTCTATGGAAAAGGCAACCATTGCCTAAGCCTCCTTGAAAAGAACAGTTTCAGTTGCTTGTTGCTTGGGATTGTAAACAGATCTATTTAAGGTATACCCCCACCTGTGTATTATCTGCAAGAAGACATCCCTGGGTAACACCCATTGATGTGCATCTGTTTTCGGTCTGCTCACTTGATCTGCGTACAGTCCTGATAAGGCATGTAAACTGCCCTGAGAGTCATTTTGTGCTGTAAGACCAGATCCCATGAAGTTCTGACTAATCTGCAGAGAGTGTAGGATTGTGTGCCCCCCTTGCTTGTTGTCAGCAAGACAGCTGGTCTTTCCCAGGATATGCATTGCTGTGAGGAAGTGGTGCAAAGCAATCATCCATTACCAAACTCTCAAGGCTTCTTGACAAGCAGGGAAGGACATAGCTCATTCTTGCTTGATTAGATACCAGACTATGAACATAATTGCTTGTTTGGCTTGAGATCACTCCTGGAGGAAGGAGGTCCTGAAATTTCTGCAACACTAGAAGGGTCACCCTCATCTCTAGAATGCTTATGTGAAGGTTACTCTCCATGTAATTCCACGTTCCATGGATCACCCTGCTCTGAAAATAACACTTCCCCACCTCAAGATGGAGGTGTCCATGGTTGCTGTTGCTGCTCTTGGGGGAAGAACAAAAGGTCTCCCCTTCTGAGACTGCAAAAGAAGCAGAAACTCACAATTTCAAGTGTGTCCTGCACAGTATTGTCATGCAGACTGAAGTAGACCAATGAACTAAAAGCAGAGGCCATTGAACCTTTGGAAACCATTGCAGTATTAAAATGTGATAATGCGCATGAGGTGCTGTTGTGCTACAAGACACGATGAGGCCTAGGACCTGAAGTTACAGGAGGGTTGCAAGGGATGTATGATTCTAAAGGCAAAGGACAGCTGCGTTGAGAATCTGAATTTGTTATGAAGGAAGGCTGACTGTACACAGAGTGATCTCCAGATGGCATCAGATGAAAATAGTGGTTTGTGTGTGAAGCAGATTGGATTTTTTATAGTTCACAGAGATGCCTACCGATTGGCAGAGCTGTAGCAAATAATCACTGGCTTCTTGTGAGCTGTAGCAAATGACCACTTACTTCTGCAAGACAACCCCTTGTTGTAGCCGCAAGGAGACAAGTAAGGGAGCACCTCGATACCCTAGCATCACAGATGCGCTGTGACTTCGGCCATGCAATTGGTGAACAGCCAGAGAGGGTCTATGATGAGACTAAAGGGTAAGGCTCTGAAATATTAATGATCAGCTCCCTGCAAGAGGCAGAAATATCTCCTGGATGATCTGACTACATTTATGTGGAGGCAGGCATCCTGGAGTTTATACCTTTCTAAAGATCCCATTTCCAGTTCTTTTACCTCTTCTGCTATATACACTCCTTCTAGTATGGCTGGTTTAGACTTTGATTTCCATTTTCCAGTAATTTTTTTTTTTTGGCAGAAACCATAATTAAACTCGGCAAGGCCTTAACATGTCCAGTCAATTCTGATTCTGCATCACAGCTGAAAAAAATAATTTCCTTAGTTACACTAACTTGCCCACCCAGTATTTCTGGCATTGTAGTCTTCAGGGAATTTTTAAAGTCTGTCAGCTCATTGCAATCCCAAGCAATATATTCCCAATTACGTCTTTCTTCCCCATTACACCTTCCAACATTTGCAATCTACCCCCAGAAAAATTCTTTGGAGTCTGCTTGGGGTATAAAAAAATATCTACACAATCATTTCCGAGCAAAAATCCCCAATCTTCTAGACTTTGTTGCATAATTGGGAGCCATACATATATGCTTCCATTGTTTCTTTGTGAATTCCTTATCCAAGCTCTCTTCACAAACCTTTCTAACATCCTCTGATTGATTTCTACAGTTACCATGCAATATTTTATATGTCCTACTAATTATTCGTTTTTTAAGAGCGACTTCTGTTCTAGAGTCTTCTAGAAACTCTAACAATATTACTCTTTCACTTGGGATTCCCCTATTCCTTTCTCTTCACCTATACTCTGATATCGGGACAGTGCAGTGGTGTAACGGTTAATGCTGTTGCCTCACAGCAAGAGGTTCTCCTGTTCGATTCTTGTCTGGGGTGCCTTCTGTGTGCAGTCTGCATGTACTCCTTGCATTTGTGTGGGTTTCCTCTGGGTGCTCCGGTTTTCTGCCACATTCCAAAGACACGCAGTAAGTGGATTGGACACACTAAATTGGCCCTAGGTGTGAGCGTGTGCGTGCGGGTGTGTCGGGAATCCTCTGAGGAGGGTTGGGCCTCAGGCTAGCAACCCGACCCTGCAAAAACCTGTATCTGCTTTGGAAACAACGAGTGGTGTGGGGCGCTTGTTGCCCGATGTGCTAAATGCACATTAGTGAATCCAGAATATTCTGATATCAATCCTTGATAGGGAAGGCAATCTCTAGCCTGCAGTCCAAATGTTTTCTCAGCCTCTTCCCATTCTATTACCTTTCCCCCTTTTAATTATTTGCTCAAAAAAACCTTGGTTCTGCAGGAGTCTTTTTGATGCAAGTGTTTAGATCAGTGAGATCTAGAATTAGCCTGAGGTCCTTGCTTTTCTTGGGCAGTAAAAAGAATCTTGGAAGAGATGTCTGATCCTCTCATGTTTAATGAGAACTCTTGGGTTGCTCTTTTTTTTTTTTTCTAAAATGGAAGGAATCTCCCTTTTGGGCACATTTTATTGGCAGGGTGCAATGTCTGGTAGCAGCCACATTTGATGAGGTGGTGAATGGGAAAAGGTTATGATATAACCTCCAGATATTATATAGCCATTCACAAAGCAACTGAAGTAAGGAAAACAATGCAGAGGAATTAAAGTATAAAAATTAGTTTATAAGAATCAAAACATAAACTGCAATCAATTGTGGTCAAGTGCTTTTGTTCTTCAGACTCAGAGAGTGAGAGTGTTCACATCACATTTAAAGCAGAAAACAATCACATGACTAACATGTCTAGGTCCTACCTTTTTAGGTTACGGATACAGCTGAATAATGCCTTATGGTTTACCCTTAGCTATGGTTGCTAAATTATTTTCGAAGTTGCCCAAAGAGGACTTTACAAGTTGTCTTCTTAGTTTGTTCAAACAGAGCAGGGTGTTCTTCCTGTGCTGGGACCTCTCTTTTTTATTCTTAGACAGGAACTTCTTCCTCTTGTTGTACAACTTATTAATGCTTAGATGTCCACCAGGGAGACTTGTTTTTTTCTTGAGGATCTTGTTTTGATCCTATCAGGTATAGCTGTGTCAATACATTTGTGTAAGTGTTTGTACAGTGCATTTGTGTATACATTAGTAGACATGTCAGTGCCACCTGTGGGAACATGAGCTTGGAATTTATTTATGCCATCCCTTAGAAGGGTATAAGTAGCTTTGGTGAATATTTTTAGCCTGATTTCACCTAAGAGGGGTTCAGGTGTTACAGCTACTTCAAATGTGATTGATTTGTGATCAGATTTAACCATTGAGGGTCCTATACTTCTGGTGGTGCAGCAGTCATCCATGTTGGTGAGGACCAGGTCAAGAATATTTGACCCCCTTGTGGGGCTGCATAGTATTTGTTCCAGGGCATTAGTGTTAAAAAGTTCAGGAACCTTTGTGCGAGCATGTTGGTACTCGTATAAATTTCCCAGTCAATGGAGGGATAGTTAAAATCACCCATGACTAGAGTGTTTGGGTGTAATTTGATTAACTCAAGTAGGTCCAAATAAACAGTGTGGTTATCTTGGTTCACTGAAGGGGGCCTATAGCTAACAATGACTTGAAGGGGGTCTTACCCACAGTTAGTTGAATGTGAAGTAACTCCATGAATGTGAAGTAACTCCATGGAGTTTCCTGTCTAACCAGTTTAGAGGTTTATTCTTCTTTGATGAACTAACACAGAAGGTCTTTGGCTAACGAAGTTCGCAGATGACTGCAAACTAGGAGCCATAACCGAAACTCCTAACGATGTAGACATCCTACAAAAGGGCCTCACTGAGACAGATGCCTGGTGTCAAAGCCATGGCCTTGACATCCATGCCAAAAAGTGCATTGTCATCCCCTTCGGTAAAAATTCTGTACCCATGAGCTACCACATAGGTGGTAGTCTACTGAACACCGAAAGTGTGATAAGAGACCTTGGGACACAGGTGGACAGTAGTCTCTCCTTTGATAATCACATCGCCACAGTAGTCAGGAAATCCTTCTACATGGCACACCTCATCATAAAAGGTTTCTCATCCAGGAAAAAAGAGGTCATTGTTCCCCTCTACACGTCACTCATTAGACCTATTACAGAGTACAATGCCCCTTTTGGTATGTACCTCACAAGACATCTACAACAACTGGAAAGGCCACAGAAATACCTCACAAAGAGGATTACCAGCCTCAAACAGATGCCCTACGCAGACTGTCTCAAAAAACTCCAGCTTTACTCCGTTGCATATTGCCTACTCAGAGGCGCTCTCTGCCTAACATACAAAGCTATGTCAAACCCAGAGCTGTTGGACATGCTCCACTTAAAGAAATCCCAATCCCTCCGAGCTACACGCTCTAGGAACCTAAACCTTGTCACCACAATAAACAGAACATGCTGGAGGGATAGATTGCTGTCCCAGAGACTTCCCATACTCTGGAACAAACTACCTATCTATATCAAACAAAGCTCCTCATTAGCACTCTTCAAGAAAAATCTTGATGATTGGATGGGAAATGGGAAATTCACCCTAGGGATCACCTCTGTGGCTCTGCTCGACAGGGGCACAGGAAAATAATTTTCTTGGGGGGCAAAAACCAGGGTACCTTTTTGGCTAGGCTTGTATGGGCCTTAGGGCCGATAGCCGAGTACCTACCTATGAACCTATAAACCTATGAAGACAGACATTCCTCCTCCTTTGGTTCTCGCAAGTTCATTTTGTGGTCTGAAAGTGTGGAAGGCATTGTTGCCGTGCAAGGCTGGGGTACTCTCCGTGGCCCTGAACCAAATTTCTGTAACTACACAGATGTCAACATCCTCCAGGAAGAGGAGTGCTTCCAAAGAGTGCAGTTTCTAATTTAAACTCCTAGTGTTTAGCAGTATAACATTTAATTTATTTGTGAGTAATATTTTCACATCAGAAATTTTGTTCTTGAGACCTTGCCTAAAAAGGCACTATGGGGGAGATAACTGCCTTAGCCAGTAACCAAATAATTTAACCAATAAAAAGCTAAAAACTGAGCTCTGTGCCAGCAACATTCAATCAGATGAGTCCTAACTGCACCCTCCTGCCACAAGGGTGCAGGGAGGCCCTCTCCAAAAAAGATAGCCTGGTTTAGTGCTCAATTTAATAAACAGAACCAGATTCAGCAGGTCTGAATCTTGTCTATGCTACAGCAGACAAAAAAGTGCAACAAATCAGCAAGAACAGTTTTTAAAAAATCAGCAATATAGCAAAAATAAAGTTTAAAAGTGCAAAATACAGTATAAAATTGTACATATGGTTAGCAGTATGCAACAGATTCCTTGGATTGCACACATGAATACAGCACAGCAATGGCTGATTGCCTAACTCTTGTATTTAATTCAGTATGTCACAAACTCAAGAGAACGCCAACCAAATACTACATTTGATTAATTATTTTTTTAACTAAAATTCATATAAATTCATGTAACTTACATACAACTTAGCTGCCCTTAACTTCAATACCGAATTAATAGAAATATAATCTTTTAACCCTTGTGGGGATGCAGCATTCAATCGTAATTGCCAAACCAACTCCTAATATTCAATACATGTCTCCCACCTTTCCAGGAAAAGAGAGAATTCTCTACATTGGAGAAAAAAAGACAGATTTGGTCCTGAATGCCTGAAGAGTGGAGCAACCTTTGCTTGCCCGAAAAGGGTCCTCAAATCCCCCATTCTGTTGTCCTCCACAACCTCTGAGTTTGTGTTCATTTTTCATGCCACCTCTGCAACGACCACCCCATCTGAGGATGAGTTAAAGGGCTGACACCAATAGAGATATGGACCCCTTCTGATTTCTGCTACACGATTGTTGAGACTCAAAATTGACTCCAACAGCAGACAGTGCCTTACCTTCCTGTTCACATCTCAATAATTTTTGGTCCAAAAAGAAAAAAAAACATCATAAAGGGCATATGTAAGACGCCTTGCAGTTATCTGAGAAGTTGCAAAGGCAAAGTTAGGCTAGGCATCTCACGGTGATGCCTAGAACAGCTGCCTTAGCCTTACCATTGGCTGCACTGTGCACTGTTCGAGTGAGACAGTTGGATATATTCAGCATTGATCTCACAATAGTCTCCAACTGTTTTCATGACTCTGCCATATAGGGGCTCCTCAGAGAGGCTAAGGCCTGTTCTGCCAGATCTCTGTGAAAGCCATTAATGTGTGTAGCCCAGTTTAATAGTCTCAAGAGAGTGCCTGAGGTGTAGGCACACTTTCTTATTCTGTCTGTGATGGCCTCTCTACCCAGGGATAGCAATCAAGGAGTTTCAATCCTCACCACTGACATCAGTGAGAGACGATCACTAAAAACAGGAATGGCTTTACACAGTATTTTAAGATGCAGCTTTCTGCATCAAGCACAGTTCCTCCCAAGAGCATACTGGGAACACGGACTATTTCCTAACTGTCTAAAGAATAACTGTTCCCTAGCTAATTTAGCTAATACAGCAAGCAAGAAGGATGCTGAGATGCATACTTCCACAAGGAAGAACTAAGTGCTTAATTCAGAATATAATCACATACAGTTTCACCTGCCTTGCATCTATGCTCAAAAAACTTTTTTCTATAAGCTTCAGGTGTTCATAGGTGTGTACTAGGCTAATGGCCCTGGAGCCTTTACAAGCCTAGCCCATAGGATTACCCTGGCATCGTGCCACCAGACCTTAGTTCCCAGTGCCTCTGTCAAGTAGAGCCACTGGAGTGATCCCCAGGGTGAATTTTCTATTTTCAATCCACTCATCAAGATTTCTCTTGAAGACGGCCAGTGAGGCACTCCGCTTGACATGTATGGGAAGTCTATTCCACAGCATCGGCAGTCTCTAGGTTATAAACCTGTTCCTCCAGCTTGTTCTGTTGATTGTGGTAATGAGGGTGAGGTCTATGGAGCATGTAGTGCGGAGGGATTGGGATTTCTTTAGATGTAGCATTTCTAACAGAGCTGGGTCAGACATGGCTTTGTAAGTCAAGCAGAGCTCGGCTCTAATAGGCGACACGAGACAGAGAATAGTTTACGTTTTTTGAGTTGGTCCATATAGGACAAGTGTTTAAGGCAGAAGATCCTCTTTGTGAGGTATTTTTGCGGCCTCTCCAGTTGTTGTAGGTGTCTAGTGAGGTACATGCCAAATGGGGCATTGTACTCGATTATTGGCCTAATGAGGGAAGAGTAGAGGGACACAATGACCTCTTTCTTCCTAAATGCAAAACCCTTAGTAATGAGATGTGCCACACAGAAGGACTTTCTGATCACAGTGGCAATGTGGTGGTCAAAAGAGAGGTTGCACTCAACCTGTGTGCCCAGATCTCTTATGACGCCTTCTGTGTTCAGTGGACTACCATCGATGTGGTAATTCATGGGAACCAGGTTTTTCCCAAAGGGGATGATGATGACACATTTTTTGGCATTGAGCTAAAGGCCATGGTTCTGACACCAGTCACTGGTTTCAGTGAGGTCTTTCTGTAGAATGTCAACATCACGTGGAGAGTTAATTATGACTCCCAACTTGCAACTTTCTGCGAACTTTGTCAGCCAGAGCCTCTTCATGTTGCCATGGACTTCAGAGAAGTAGATACCAAACAAGAAAGGACCCAGGACCAAACCCTGTGGGACTCCACTCGTGACTGGTTGACAGTCTGATTTGGAGTCAGCTACTTTCACACTGTGGTCTCTATCTGTGAGCCAGTTTACAACCCACCTAGTGATATAAGGGTTGACAGACTCCACGTGGGCCAGCAGAGTAATCCAGGCTGCAGAGAGCTGAATAAGCGACTTTTCTTGATACTAAGTATATTTTTTGTTGCTTTCCACATCTGAATACCTAGCAACTGTATTTCGCCTGCCTTTCTGTTACATTGAAGCTGTTTTTACTGCATTTAACTTAATATTGCACTTGGAATCCTTGTTTGTTACTATTTGACTGTATTTGTAGCAAATTCTTCTGTGTAAGCTGTAGTAGCTGATTCATAGCATTTATAAGTGTTTGCTGTACCTGTTTCTGCCTGTTTTGTGAAAAAAAAGAAAAAAAGAAAAAATATCTCTTGTTTTTCCTGCTTTACTAGTTTAGTCCAGTTTCAGAGTTGCTGATTCCTGGGCTTTGGTTGTAGTTCCTGTGTACTGTTTCCTTGCCTTATTTGGGGGAAGGGAAGCTACCTTGCTTTCCTGCTTTACTAGTTTAGTCCAGTTTCAGAGTTGCTGATTCCTGGGCTTTGGTTGTAGTTCCTGTGTACTGTTTCCTTGCCTTATTTAGGGGAAGGGAAGCTACCTTGCTTACCAGTGGGAGTGGGAAGCATTGAGCTGCCTTTTGTCCAGTTTTGTGAGGTTTCAGCCAGTAACTAGTAGTTTATTGGTCATTTTGGGCCAGTTTCTAGCTTTTCCAGCCCCTGGTATAAAACTTTCAGCTTGTACCTACTCAGCACAGACTCCACGTGGGCCAGCAGAGTAATCCAGGCTGCAGAGAGCTGAATAAGCGACTTTTCTTGATACTAAGTATATTTTTGTTGCTTTCCACATCTGAATACCTAGCAACTGTATTTAGCCTGCCTTTCTGTTACATTGAAGCTGTTTTACTGCATTTAACTTAATATTGCACTTGGAATCCTTGTTTGTTACTATTTGACTGTATTTGTAGCAAATTCTTCTGTGTAAGCTGTAGTAGCTGATTCATAGCATTTATAAGTGTTTGCTGTACCTGTTTCTGCCTGTTTTGTGAAAAAAAGAAAAAAGAAAAAATATCTCTTGTTTTTCCTGCTTTACTAGTTTAGTCCAGTTTCAGAGTTGCTGATTCCTGGGCTTTGGTTGTAGTTCCTGTGTACTGTTTCCTTGCCTTATTTGGGGGAAGGGAAGCTACCTTGCTTACCAGTGGGAGTGGGAAGCATTGAGCTGCCTTTTGTCCAGTTTTGTGAGGTTTCAGCCAGTAACTAGTAGTTTATTGGTCGTTTTGGGCCAGTTTCTAGCTTTTTCCAGCCCCCTGGTATAAAACTTTCAGCTTGTACCTACTCAGCACAGACTCCATGTGGGCCAGCAGAGTAATCCAGGCTGCAGAGAGCTGAATAAGCGACTTTTCTTGATACTAAGTATATTTTTTGTTGCTTTCCACATCTGAATACCTAGCAACTGTATTTCGCCTGCCTTTCTGTTACATTGAAGCTGTTTTTACTGCATTTAACTTAATATTGCACTTGGAATCCTTGTTTGTTACTATTTGACTGTATTTGCAGCAAATTCTTCTGTGTAAGCTGTAGTAGCTGATTCATAGCATTTATAAGTGTTTGCTGTACCTGTTTCTGCCTGTTTTGTGAAAAAAAAAGAAGAAAAAGAAAAAAATCTCTTGTTTTTCCTGCTTTACTAGTTTAGTCCAGTTTCAGAGTTGCTGATTCCTGGGCTTTGGTTGTAGTTCCTGTGTACTGTTTCCTTGCCTTATTTGGGGGAAGGGAAGCTACCTTGCTTTCCTGCTTTACTAGTTTAGTCCAGTTTCAGAGTTGCTGATTCCTGGGCTTTGGTTGTAGTTCCTGTGTACTGTTTCCTTGCCTTATTTGGGGGAAGGGAAGCTACCTTGCTTACCAGTGGGAGTGGGAAGCATTGAGCTGCCTTTTGTCCAGTTTTGTGAGGTTTCAGCCAGTAACTAGTAGTTTATTGGTCGTTTTGGGCCAGTTTCTAGCTTTTTCCAGCCCCTGGTATAAAACTTTCAGCTTGTACCTACTCAGCACAGACTCCACGTGGGCCAGCAGAGTAATCCAGGCTGCAGAGAGCTGAATAAGCGACTTTTCTTGATACTAAGTATATTTTTGTTGCTTTCCACATCTGAATACCTAGCAACTGTATTTCGCCTGCCTTTCTGTTACATTGAAGCTGTTTTTACTGCATTTAACTTAATATTGCACTTGGAATCCTTGTTTGTTACTATTTGACTGTATTTGTAGCAAATTCTTCTGTGTAAGCTGTAGTAGCTGATTCATAGCATTTATAAGTGTTTGCTGTACCTGTTTCTGCCTGTTTTGTGAAAAAAAGAAAAAAAGAAAAAATATCTCTTGTTTTCCTGCTTTACTAGTTTAGTCCAGTTTCAGAGTTGCTGATTCCTGGGCTTTGGTTGTAGTTCCTGTGTACTGTTTCCTTGCCTTATTTGGGGAAGGGAAGCTACCTTGCTTTCCTGCTTTACTAGTTTAGTCCAGTTTCAGAGTTGCTGATTCCTGGGCTTTGGTTGTAGTTCCTGTGTACTGTTTCCTTGCCTTATTTGGGGAAGGGAAGCTACCTTGCTTACCAGTGGGAGTGGGAAGCATTGAGCTGCCTTTGTCCAGTTTTGTGAGGTTTCAGCCAGTAACTAGTAGTTTATTGGTCGTTTTGGGCCAGTTTCTAGCTTTTCCAGCCCCTGGTATAAAACTTTCAGCTTGTACCTACTCAGCACAGACTCCACGTGGGCCAGCAGAGTAATCCAGGCTGCAGAGAGCTGAATAAGTGACTTTTCTTGATACTAAGTATATTTTTTGTTGCTTTCCACATCTGAATACCTAGCAACTGTATTTAGCCTGCCTTTCTGTTACATTGAAGCTGATTTACTGCATTTAACTTAATATTGCACTTGGAATCCTTGTTTGTTACTATTTGACTGTATTTGTAGCAAATTCTTCTGTGTAAGCTGTAGTAGCTGATTCATAGCATTTATAAGTGTTTGCTGTACCTGTTTCTGCCTGTTTTGTGAAAAAAAAAAGAAAAAGAAAAACATATCTCTTGTTTTTCCTGCTTTACTAGTTTAGTCCAGTTTCAGAGTTGCTGATTCCTGGGCTTTGGTTGTAGTTCCTGTGTACTGTTTCCTTGCCTTATTTGGGGGAAGGGAAGCTACCTTGCTTACCAGTGGGAGTGGGAAGCATTGAGCTGCCTTTTGTCCAGTTTTGTGAGGTTTCAGCCAGTAACTAGTAGTTTATTGGTCGTTTTGGGCCAGTTTCTAGCTTTTCCAGCCCCTGGTATAAAACTTTCAGCTTGTACCTACTCAGCACAGACTCCACGTGGGCCAGCAGAGTAATCCAGGCTGCAGAGAGCTGAATAAGCGACTTTTCTTGATACTAAGTATATTTTTTGTTGCTTTCCACATCTGAATACCTAGCAACTGTATTTTGCCTGCCTTTCTGTTACATTGAAGCTGTTTTACTGCATTTAACTTAATATTGCACTTGGAATCCTTGTTTGTTACTATTTGACTGTATTTGTAGCAAATTCTTCTGTGTAAGCTGTAGTAGCTGATTCATAGCATTTATAAGTGTTTGCTGTACCTGTTTCTGCCTGTTTTGTGAAAAAAAAAAAAAAAGAAAAAAGAAATCTCTTGTTTTTCTTGCTTTACTAGTTTAGTCCAGTTTCAGAGTTGCTGATTCCTGGGCTTTGGTTGTAGTTCCTGTGTACTGTTTCCTTGCCTTATTTAGGGAAGGAAGCTACCTTGCTTTCCTGCTTTACTAGTTTAGTCCAGTTTCAGAGTTGCTGATTCCTGGGCTTTGGTTGTAGTTCCTGTGTACTGTTTCCTTGCCTTATTTGGGGAAGGAAGCTACCTTGCTTACCAGTGGGAGTGGGAAGCATTGAGCTGCCTTTTGTCCAGTTTTGTGAGGTTTCAGCCAGTAACTAGTAGTTTATTGGTCATTTTGGGCCAGTTTCTAGCTTTTTCCAGCCCCCTGGTATAAAACTTTCAGCTTGTACCTACTCAGCACAGACTCCACGTGGGCCAGCAGAGTAATCCAGGCTGCAGAGAGCTGAATAAGCGACTTTTCTTGATACTAACTATATTTTTTGTTGCTTTCCACATCTGAATACCTAGCAACTGTATTTCGCCTGCCTTTCTGTTACATTGAAGCTGTTTTTACTGCATTTAACTTAATATTGCACTTGGAATCCTTGTTTGTTACTATTTGACTGTATTTGTAGCAAATTCTTCTGTGTAAGCTGTAGTAGCTGATTCATAGCATTTATAAGTGTTTGCTGTACCTGTTTCTGCCTGTTTTGTGAAAAAAGAAAAAAGAAAAAATATCTCTTGTTTTCCTGCTTTACTAGTTTAGTCCAGTTTCAGAGTTGCTGATTCCAGGGCATTGGTTGTAGTTCCTGTGTACTGTTTCCTTGCCTTATTAGGGGAAGGAAGCTACCTTGCTTTCCTGCTTTACTAGTTTAGTCCAGTTTCAGAGTTGCTGATTCCTGGGCTTTGGTTGTAGTTCCTGTGTACTGTTTCCTTGCCTTATTTGGGGGAAGAAGCTACCTTGCTTACCAGTGGGAGTGGGAAGCATTGAGCTGCCTTTTGTCCAGTTTTGTGAGGTTTCAGCCAGTAACTAGTAGTTTATTGGTCGTTTTGGGCCAGTTTCTAGCTTTTCCAGCCCCTGGTATAAAGCGCTAAACGCTGCTAGCGCGATTTAGAGCGATTTAGCGAGGAGCTGCCACTGTTGCACACTAGGGCAGTGCCGGTTAAGCAGGTTTAAACTATTCGGGCTACCTAAAGTCCACTCTTCAAATTTTCCCTTAAAACTACCTTCCTCGAACTATACTACTGATCAAATCAGCGTATCCTATAACTAAAAGACCAACTCTACTTGACTCCAAGTAGACTATTCTCTATCTATTAAACCTAGCACTTGCTCCTACAGTACTTATTACCTTGATACGGCACTCTTGTCATAGATAGTACCCCAAAAGGCAACCCCATTTCTCGGTCACCCACGTCCCCGGAATCTTTTTTAAAGTTTTTCATCTACCCTTCTAGCATGTCGAGGATCAGTTGCTAGTGTCCTCTCCTGCTCAGCTGGTGAACCTGGGAATATTGAGGCAATGTTTCAATTGCCTCATGTACACTGAACAACCCTTTCCTCCTCCCACAAAACACAAATACATGCGAGAGATGCAACTATACGGCCAAACTGGAGGCTGAGCTCTCTCAACATAGGACTGGCAAGACCAGTCAGGAGGAGAAGGTTACCACACACACTATAGACCCAGTCTCACATAGTACCATTACAACCTCAAATCATACACATAAACACACAAAGACATACTCAGAGGCTCTGATCAAAATCTACCAAAACAGCAGAGGCCACCAAAGCAGACACCCAAACAACCACCACCTCAGAACACAACACCCGCAACACATAGACCTCACAGTCAGAGTGTCAAACAGTCACAGTCCTTAAGGCCAAACACAATGCCAGACACACTAGTCATTGGTGACTCCATAGTCAGACACACTGATGTCCCGCTCACCAGACTGAGTAAGGAGAAGGTCACAGTAAGCTGCCTGTCGGGCTAGAATCCGCCACATAACGCAAGCACTCAGGTCTCTCAACAGCAGGTACAAATATGACTCAGTCATTGTCCACGCTGGTGTAAACGACCTGAGACGTACCTCCTTGGACTACATGAAAAGAGACATTGAGGAGCTCTCTGATTATGTAGCCCAGGCAGGTATGACCCTGACCTTGAGCAGTATCCTACCTTCACCAAGAATGATGCCACAATACAGAGATAAGATGATCAGCTTTAACAATTGGCTTAAACACTGGTGTCATTCAAAGGGGATCCAGTATCTGTCTGCCTGGGATGACATGCTGGACAAGCCACGCTGCTTCGCAAGGGACGGCTTGCACCTGTCACCCTGGGATTCGGATATTGGCAAAGGCTCTTGCCACCCCCATAGTGCCTTTTTAGGCAAGGCTCAAATTCTAAACCTACCACCCTAGAACACAAAAAAGCCAAAAAACTAAGGGTAATGCTGCTCAATGCCAGAAGTCTAAATCTCAAAATGCACGCACTCGAGGCCCTTCTCAGTATGGAGAACATCGATGTCTGTGCTGTGACAGAAACCTGGTTCAAGGCTCCTGAGAGCACCCCAGCGCTATCAGGTTTTACCTCATATCATGCCGGCCCCAAAATCCGGACAATACCAAGAAAGGAGGGGGGGTATCCATATTCATCAAGGACACCCACACCCCAAGACTGGTGGCAACGCACGATGCATCGGAGACCATCCAGGTGCAATTAACCATAGGCAAGACTGCTCTGCAAATTGTAGCATGTTACAGGCCACCCTCACAAACTCAGGAAACTCACATGGCCTTCCTGAAAACACTAGAGGGATAAATGTATCACCAAACACCATCATACTAGGTGACTTCAATTACCCTAATATAGACTGGGAACACTACTCAAGCCCAAACACCCTAGCCCAAAAGTTCCTGGAATTCATAAACTCAAATGCCATGGAACAACTAGTCACCATCCCCACAAGAGGAGATAACATACTTGATCTCATCATCACGAACATGGGAGCACAATGTTCAACACCGAAGTATACCCCTCACTGGTGAGATCAGATCACAAACTAATCTCGCTGGAGGTCCTCATCCCACCCCACCTGAAATAAAAAGACCACAGTAAAGAACTTCTCAAAAGCCGACTTCACACTTCTAAAGACTAGTGTGGTCTCCTTTCAGGCCCCGAGCCGGAAAACAATACTCAAGCCGCTGAATCACTTACAAACACCTTCTACCAGCACCTGCAGGACTGCATGGATAAGGCAATCCCAAGCAAAACAAAGACTCTTTGTACCAAAGGCAAGCGTCCAGTCTGGTGGACCCCAGCCATAAACAAACTCTACAACAAAAGGAGGAAGCTACTACAAGATAGAGCAAAATCCTTAAAAGGTAAGACACCCTTGATCACTATAAGTAAAACTAAGAGCTCTCATAAAATCATCCAAAGCAAATTTCGAGAGAAAAATAGCTAAAGACTCAAAAGACAATCATAAGGCCTTCTTTAGCTATGTTAGAAACCTAGGAGGAAACTCCCAGATATGCTCAGAACTAGTTCAAAATGATGTGAAGATTACTGATCCTACAGACATTGCCAACATACTGGCTGACAGGTTCAGTGCAAACTTCTCCCACTCAAAAGGAGAGATATCTATACCAAATGAGTGCAGCCCCCAAACATCTCCAGCGCCCAAGTGAGAACTGCTCTCTCCAAAGCAAAAACACAGCATCCATGGGACCCGATGGTGTCCCGGCTGTGTGCTCCACGAACTCAATGAGGAATTAAACCCACAGCTAGGACAGCTGTTTAATCAAAGTCTTACCTCTGGATACGCACTCAGGAGTGGCGACTGCAACTGTGGTCGCACTTCACAAAGGCGGTGGCTCCACAGACCCTGGAAATTACCGCCCCATTAGCTTGACCAGCCTTATCTGCAAAGCCATGGAGAAGATCACAATGGACCTCATAAATAAAGACATAGGAATTTGCAGACTTTGGATCCAACCCAGTTTGGCTTTGTCAAAGGCAGATCATGCCTTTTAAACTTGGTTGACTTTTGAAACAGTCACCAAAGCCATTGATGAGGGAAAGGCAGTCCATACAGCCTACCTCGATCTGGCTAAGGCCTTCGATACAATACCCCACTCGGGTATCATTGAAAAACTCATCAGCTTAAATGTTAACCCATACATCACAAGATGGGTTGCAAACTGGCTGAGTGACAGAACCCACAGGGTCAGAGTTGCTGGCGCCATGTCAGACTCAAAGCCTGTCACAAGTGGTGTCCCACAGGGCTCAGTCCTGGGCCCACTCTTGTTTGGCATCTACTTTTCCAAGTACAAGCAAACACAGGAGGGTTATGGCTGACAAAGTTTGCAGATGACTGCAAACTGGGCGCCATAGTAGAAAACACATCTGACACAGATATCCTTCAGAAGGGTCTCACAGAAACGGATAACTGGTGCCAGAGCTACGACCTAAAGTTAAATGCCAAAAAATGCATAGTCATACCCTTCGGGAAAAACAAGGTTAGCCCTAGCTACCAAATAGGTGGCAATCCACTGAGCACAGAAGAAGTTATCAGGGACCTGGGGACCCAGGTTGATAGTAGTCTGTCATTCGACACCCATGTAGCTAAAGTAGTTAGGAAGTCCTTCTACATTGCCCACCTTATCATGAAGGGATTCTCATCTAGATCAAGGGAGGTCATAGTCTCCCTTTACTCATCACTCATCAGACCAATGATTGAGTACAATGCCCCATTCGGAATGTATCTGACCCGACACTTGCAGCAGCTGGAGAGGCCACAAAAGTTCCTCACCAAAAGGATAAAGGGTCTCAAAATCTGTCCTATGCTGGCCGACTGAAAGAACTCCAGCTCTATTCAGTCCGCTACCGCTTGCTCAGAGGTGACCTTTGCCTAACATCCAAGGCCATGTCAAACCCAGATTTGATGAATATGCTTCACCTCAAAAATCTAGATCCATCAGAGCCACAAGGGCGGGAGACTTAAACCTCGACACGGCTATTAATAGGACGTGCTGGAGAGATAGATTCATCACCCAAAGACTCCCTATGCTGTGGAACAAAATCCCGGTACATGTGAGGCAGAGCACCTCGCTGGCCTTGTTCAAGAGAAATCTTGACCAATGGATGGGAGATCGCAGATATACCCCAGGAATTACCTCAGTGTCACTGCTCGACAGAGGCACAGCAAAATAATGGGTATAGTTCCCCATACTAAAGGGGTGGTGTAAGCCACAAAACAATGGGCTAGGCTTATAAATGCCCTCGGGCAGATAGCCTAGTATGAACCTATGAACCTATGAACCCTATGCCTAGCTTAGTGAGTTTTTCTATGATTCCTGAGTGGGGAATGGTATCAAAGGCCTTGGCCAGATCAAGGTAGGCTGTATGAACCACCGTGCCTTCATTCACAGCTCTGGTAACTGACTCAAAGAAGTCAACCAGGTTGAGCAGGCATGATCTACCCTTCACAAAACCAAACTGTGTGGGATCCAAAGTTTGGAGGTTCCCTATATCTTTGTTTATTAGGTCCATGATGATGGGTTCCATAGCTTTGCATATCAGACTTTTCAGGCTAATGGGGTGATAATTCCCAGGATCTGTAGTGGCTCCTCCTTTGTGGCGGGGGATGACTGTAGCATTGCGCCATTCGGTAGGGACAAAGCCTGAGGTGAAGCTGTGATTGAACAGGGCACACAGGTGAGGTGCCAGTTCACTCTTTTGTTCATGTAGAACACAGCCAGGGATATTGTCAGGTCCCATAGAAGCTGTATTCTTGGCCTTGGACAGTGCTATTTTCACAACAGTAATACTGGGTGCATGGCAATCCTAGTGATATTGTGATTGGTCCTTTGGTGGGGGAGAGAGGGGTAAAGTTGGCACTGAATCTGTCGGACAGTATACTGGCAATATCTGTTGGCTTGGTATAGGAGGTGTCATTGTGCAAAAGCTCAGAGCAAATCTGGGTATTACCTTGGAGATTCTTTACACAACTATAGAAGGCCATGTGGTTGTCTTTACTATCTGCTGCAATTCTGTTTTCATAGCTAGCTTTAGAGGATTTGATGAGGAATCTCAACTTTTTGTTGAGGGTGATAAGGGAGTTTTTCCAGTCTTGGGACTTCACCTTATTTCTCATCAGTTTCCTCCTTCTGTTGTGGAGTTTGTTTATGGAAGGGGACCACCAGATTGTCTTCCTTTTTTTGGAGGAGAGCGTCTTGGTTCTATTGGGTATGGTGAGATCCATGCATTTGTGTGCGTGTTCGTACAGGGCATTAGTGTATGATTCGGTGGTCATGCAGATGTTCTC